>NC_056728.1:723903735-723992623 GCF_019279795.1 Protopterus annectens | reverse complement strand
AAAAGTGATGTTAAGATTATTTTATAGAGAGAAGTGATGCAGTAAGTTGTGTAGAAGGAAGTTGTACTTTTGTGGTGTGCTGAGTAAACAGGTTGATGTTTGATATGAGATATAAATGTAGATGAAGAGTGTGATGCCCACCACTGCTACCAGTATGTGATGGGCACCAATATGTGTCGTCCCCACTCTGAGCCTGTAATCAAGGAGCCTGAATCTTCACCACTGACAATGGAGAGTGACGTGCACTTGGAATACAAATGGAAGCACTCAGTATTTCCAGATGCTTCAAGTACAATTTCCCTTAAGAGCACACAGGGACTACACTTAGGCCGGGGTCTGGGCCAGTGCAGGGGCATCACCGGTGGAAAGAGTTTTTTTGCTGAATGCTATTATATTGCATTTCTTTTTGGATTTAGCTCGGCCATTTTCAGTACACCAGGTGTATTCATATTTCAGCTCTTTTTTGGAGCAGTTTAGTATCAGTGGATGAGAAGATAACATTGCCTGGCTTGTAGTCAGCAGCAAACCTGCTCAGCCAGACTTCATGATATTAGCCTGGATATCTTATAGGTTCATAGGTAGGTCCTAGGCTATTGGCACTAGGGCCTATATAAGCCTAGCCAAAAATGTACCCTGGCTTTTGCTACCCAAGAAAATTATTTTCCTGTGCCCCTGTCGAGTAGAGCCACAGAAGTGATCCCTGGGGTGAATTTCCCATTTCCCATCCAATCATCAAGATTTTTCTTAAAGAGTGCTAATGAGGAGCTCTGTTTGACATAGATAGATAGTTTGTTCCAGAGTATGGAAAGTCTCTGGGACAGGAATCTATCCCTCCAGCATGTTCTGTTTATTGTGGTGACAAGGTTTAGGTCCCTAGAGCATGTAGCTCGGAGAGATTGGGATTTCTTTAAGTGGAGCATGACCAACAGCTCTAGGTTTGACATAGCTTTGTATATTAGGCAGAGATCGCCTCTGAGTAGGCAATATACGAAGGAGTAAAGCTGGAGTTTTTTGAGACGGTCTGCTTAGGGCATCTGTTTGAGGCCAGTAATCCTCTTTGTGAGGTATTTCTGTGGCCTTTCCAGTTGTTGTGGATGTCTTGTGAGGTACATACCAAAAGGAGCGTTGTACTCTATAATGGGTCTAATGAGTGATGAGTCGAGGGAACAATGACTTCTTTTTTTCTGGATGAGAAACCTTTTGTGATGAGGTGAGCCACGTAGAAGGATTTCCTGACCACTGTGGCAATGTGATTATCAAAGGAGAGACTACTGTCCACCTGTGTCCCAAGGTCTCTTATCACATTTTCGACGTTAAGTAGACTACCAGCTATGTGGTAGTTCATGGGTACAGAGTTTTTACCAAAGGGGATGGCAATACACTTTTTTGGCATTGAGCTTCAGGCCATGGCTTTGACACCAGGCATCTGTCTCAGTGAGGCCCTTTTGTAATATGTCCCCATCGTTAGGAATTTCAATTATGGCTCCTAGTTTGCAGTCATCTGCAAACTTTGTTAGCCAAAGACCATCTGTGTTAGCCTGTACTTCAGAAAAGGAGATACCAAATAGGAGAGGACCCAGGACTGAACCCTGTGGTACTCCACCTGTCACTGGTCTGAAGTCGGATTCGAAGTCTACTACTTTCACAGTGTGGGTTCTCTCCTTGAGCCAGTTGGCAACCCATCTTGTGACATAGGGATTTATACTTAGTTTAGTGAGCTTATCTATAATTCCAGAGTGGGGGATGGTGTTGAAAGCCTTGGCGAGATCTAGATAAGCTGTGTGAACCACCTTACCCTTATCTATGGCTTTGGTGACTGCTTCAAAGAAGTCAATCAGGTTTAGGAGACATGATCTGTCTTTTACAAGTCTGAACTGGGTAGGGTCCAGAGTTTGGAGATTACCAATGTCTTTGTTTATGAGTTCCATGATGATACATTCCATGGCCTGGCAGACCTGGCTCATCAGGCTAATGGGGCAGTAGTTCCCAGGGTCCATCGTGACTCCCTCTTTGTGGAGTGGGATAACCGTCGCTGTGCGCCATTCAGTGGGCACAAAGCCTGAGGTGAGGCTATGATTGAACATGGTACTTAGATAGGGTGCCAGTTCATTCTGTAGTTCATGTAGAACACAGCCTGGGATATTGTCAGGTCCCATGGATGCTGTGTTCTTGGCTTTGGAGAGTGTGTTTTTTACCTGTGCATCCGTGATTACAGGAACTTTTCATTCTTCTGGTATAGAGATGGGCCCTCTAGAGGGTGAGAGGGGGGTAAAGTTAGCACTGAACCTATCTGCCAGGATGTTGGCAATATCAGTTGGTTCTGTATATTTAGTGCCATTGTGCTGTAACTCAGAGCAGATCTGAGTGTTGCCATTGAGATTCTTGACATAGCTATAGAATGTTTTGTGGTTGTCTTTAGAGTCAGTGGCAATTTTGTTTTTGTAACTAGCTTTGGGGGATTTTATGAGGGATCTCAGCTTCTTACTGAGGTTGACCAGGGAGTTCCTCCAGTCATGGGATTTTACTCTTTTTTGCAACAGTTTCTTTCTTCTGTTGTAGAGTTTGTTTATGGCAAAGGACCACCAGATTGGCTTCCTTTTTTTGGAGGATAGCATCTTGGTTCTATTAGGGATAGCATGATCCATACACTCGTGTAAGTGCTTATAAAGTGCATTTGTGTTGGATTCAGCAGTCGTACCTCTATTGTCCGTCTGCATGGGTGTCATGAAGTTTGCCACTTTTGTCTTAAGAAGTGTGAAGTTGGCTTTGTCGAAGTTTTTTATGGTGGTTTCCCTAATTGGGGGTGGGAGCGGGGGCGGGATGTGGATGTCTAGGGTGATTAGCTTGTGGTCGGATCTGACCGAGGAATTGACCTCTGGTGTGGAACACCGGTTGCCCATGTTGGTAATGACCAGGTCTAGGATATTGCTGCCCCTGGTGGGGGTGTGAATAAGTTGATCCAAGGCGTTGGAATTTATGAATTCCAGAAAACATTGAGCAAAAGAGTTGGTACATGAGTAGTTTTCCCAGTTAATGGTGGGGTAGTTGAAATCACCCATTATTTGGGTGTTAGGTTGCACCCTAATACTTTCCAGTGTATCAAGAAATGAGGAGTGGGAATCCCGGGGCATGGTGGGGGTCTGTAGCAAGCTACAATTTGGATTGCGGTGTTGCCCAGAGTTAGTTGCACTTGGATAATCTCGGCTGCATTATGCTGTGCAACTAGCCTGGAGGTGTGGATATCCTTAATGAATATTGACACGCCTCCACCTTTAGTGCTTTGTTCCGGGTTAGATGGCCGAAAGGTGTGGTTCGAATTATAGCCTGGTAATGCAGGGGTGTGCTCTGGAGCTTTGAACCAGGTCTCTGTCACTGCACAGATATCAATGTTCTCCATTTTAAGGAGTACCTTGAGTGAGTGCATTTTGAGATTTAGACTTCTAGCACTGAGTAGCATTACCCTCAGATTTTGCTTGCTTGTACCTGTTACGGTGGTGAATTTGTCATTTGAACCTTGCCTAAAAAAGGCACTATAGGGGTGGCAAGAACCTTAGCCAGTATCAGGAATCCCAAGGGCGACAGATGCAGGCCATCTCTGGCAAAGCATCATGGTCTGTCGATCATGTCGTCCCAGGCAGACAAATACTGGATCCCCTTAGAATGACACCAGAAGCTTAGCCAATTGTTAAAGTCAATCATTTCATCCTTGTGCTGTGGTATAATTCTGGGTGATGGCAGGATGCTACTCAGGGCCAGGGTCATACCTGCCTGGGCTACAAGATCAGAGAGCTCCTCCATGTCTCTTTTTATGTAGTCCAGGGAGGTACGTCTCAGGTCATTCACACCAACATGGACAATGACAATGTCATATTTGTACTTGTTGTGGAGTGACCTGAGTGTGTGCATTATGTGGTGGATCCTGGCACCTGACAGACAGCTGACAGTAACTTTCTCCTTGTTTAACCTGGTGAGTGGAACATCAGTGTGCCTGACTATAGAGTTACCTATGACTAGAGTGTTGGGTACGTTGTTATGCCTTATGGACTGTGGTTGAGTGGCACACTGAGTTTGTGGGCTTTGTGTCATTTGGGTTGTGTTAGGGGGTGGAGTTTGCTTGTGTTTCTGCTTTGGAGGTCCCTGATGCTTGGGCAGGTTTTTATTGAGAGCCTCTGTGAATGTAGGTGTGTGTTTTGTGTTTCTGTGTGTGTTTTGGTGGTGTAGGTTTTGAGGGACTATTTGATGGGTGTGGTGTGGTGCAAGTGTTTACCTTCTCTTCTTGACTGTCCAGTCCAGTCTTGGGTGAAGAGAGCTTTGCTTCCAGTTTGGCTATATAAGTGCATCTCTCACAGGTTGTAGTGTTGGGTGGTAGGAGGAGAGGGTTGTCTGTGTACATGAGGCAATTGCTGCATTGCCCCAAGATGCCCAGATTCATCAGGTAGACAGGAGAAATCACCGGGAGCTGACCCTTAGACATGCCTGGACAGGTGCTTATTTATTAAGTACTAAAAACTGCTTTCCTCTAGACAAGTGAGGAAAGTTGAGTGCCGTAGTAATTTGCAGCTTATTTAGTGCTTACAACGAGTTCTGAGCAAGTGCTGAGTTCAAAGAAACAGATTTGAGTGATGAAACTAGAAAACTGGCTAGTTCTAAGGAACAGAATTAAGCTAGAAGGCTTCCCTCCAAAACAGAAAGGCTTGGGGGCTCAGAAGCCTACAAACAGTCTAGGTCACTTACAGGAAAGGCAGAAAACAAGCTTACATTTTTTTTTCCTTTCCCAGATGCTCTCTTTGTACACAGTAGGAGTGCCTGAAATCAGAATATGATCTCATTGCACTCAGTTGAGTGAGCAAATGAGATGGGCCCAGAAGGAGTATCCAAACACAAATTTACAAGAGGGGTGGGCAGTTTCAAAGCCACCAAGATTAACACCAAAACAAAAACAGGGAGGGTGGATGGGGAACTAACTGACAAAACAGAGTAAAAACTTCCAGTTCAGTTAATATTCAATGCAACACAAATAAATCAATTTAAATGCTGTATTATTTAAAAAACGTGCAGATAAAAGGTACTTAAATTCTGTTATACGTCGAGTTGAATACAGCTAGACCTTAGCCGGCCAAAGCTGAGGTTTTGCAAACAAATGACAAATTAGAGAGGGCTAGCACTGATTCCTGTGGATTACACAGTTTACAATTTTATGTTCAGAAAGGGAACCAGTAACTTTCACTACCTGGAATCTATTAGATAGCTAATTGGTAATCCAATGAACAAAGTATGGGATTACATTAAGTTTGTCTAACTTTTCAATAATACCATGATGGATAATGTCAAAAGCCTTGACCAAATCAAAATAACCAGTGTGCACAGACTGGCCATTGTCCATAGCATCTGTAAACTTTTCAATGAACTTTACTAGGTATAGGAGACAGGACTTGTCCTTCACAAAACCAAACCGAGTGGGGTTTAGATCAATTAAGCTGCTTATGTCTGCATAAATGAGTTCTGCTATGATATATTCAGTGGCTTTGCATTTAAGGTTGGTGAGGCTGATTGGCCTATAATTACCTGGGTCTCTAGTGGGGCCACCCTTGTGTAGTGGAGTCACAGTGGCTGTACTCCAGGCATCAGGGAAAACCTGTGGATAGGCTGAGGATGGACAGTTTAAGTAGTAGTTTGGATAATATACACTTGCACTAATGAGAATGTAGCCTGGTATGTTATTTGGTCTGATACATGCATTATTAGCCTTTGACAAGGATTCTAAGACTTGTTTCAGGGTGATTACAGGGGAAACTACATCTTCAAGGATAGTGGGTGCAATAATGTGAATAGGGAGGCCAGATTTACAATAAATTGGACTCTAATATACTGATATATTCTTGGGAATGGAACATGTAATATTATTACGGATGAGCATGTAATATTATTATTGATGAGCATGTGATATTATTACGGATGAGCATGTAATATTATTACAGATGAGCACGTGATATTATTATGGGTGATCTCAGTGCATTGTTGAACATTAGTCCTCAATAACTGAAGAAGCATTTGCAGTTTCCTTTGGTATTTGTAGCAACCTTAAGTTTGTAGTCTGCTTTACATTTTCTAATAGTACTCTCATGTTCATTGCTGGCGTGTTTCTGTGTGGCCTTGAGGCAGGGGGATGGGGAATTCTTACAACTTTTCATTACTCTCCTTCTTTTGTTAGTTTATTAATATGGAAGTTCAGCTATAAATGTTTATTCCTGAATTTACCTTTATATTTAGGGTGGGTGGGAACAGCCTTTTCTAAGTAGCAATTTTAAATGCTTTTAAAAGTTGAAGGTGAATGTTGCAGCCTTCTCAATTAGGTCCGTTTTGTTGGGAATTCTGTATAGGTTTTCTACAAGTTGAAGCAGGTTCATCCTGGCAAAGTCCACAAAGATTGTTTCTCCTGGTGGTGGGGTAGTACCATTAAGACTAACAAAGAAGGTAAATAAATAAATAAATAAATAAAATAAATAATAAATAACTGATCAGTGGTCAGATTTAACTAGGAAGAGATGCATGGTAGGGTGTACAGGCAAGGGCTAGGTTGTTACAGACCAGGTCAAGGTTATTATAGCCTGTAGTGGATAGTTCTACAATTTGTTCCAATGAATTTATGTTAATAAAATCTAGGAAATGTTGAACATATCCATTTTTACAGGTGTAAGTGTGCCAGTCGATGCTTGAGTAATTGAAATCTCCTTGCAAGAAGGTATCTGGTTTGATATTTAATCCCTCAATGATATTAAGGTCATTTCTATAATTTTGAGGAGGACTTTAATGTGGAACTGTAGCTAGCAATTAAATAGTTGGATTTGTTAAGGAGCTCCAAGTTAGGGTAGTGGATAATTTGATGTGAGGTGATGGTGTTTCTGACAAATGCACATACTCCCCATAGTTACCCAAGGATCTGAAGGCATGTTAAGCACTAAATTCTGGTTCAGAGGGAGGCTGCTGTCATTACATTGAGGACTTGTCTCAGTAACTACATGGATATAGATGTGTCTGAGGTGTAGAAAGGCCTCAAGTTCTGAAATCTTACTGTTTAGATTCCTGTCATCGTGTAGTGCCACCATAATGTTGTTCACATATGGGCTTAAGTTTGCTATGTAGGAATGTCCAGTAGGGAAGCAATGCCTGGGCAGCAAAGGCTTTAGCTAGTATGTAGATGCCTTGGTATGAGAGGTGAAAGCCATATCTGGAGAAACAGGAAGTCTTATTTACCATCTCATCTTAGGCTGACACATACTGGATCCTCTTAGAAAGACACCAATTACTTAGCCGGTTGTTAAAGCCAATTATCTTGTATTGGTATCTAGGCATCATTCTTGTTGAAGGCAAGATACAGTTCAAGACCATTGTCTTTTCTACCTCTACTGCATGCATAGTAAGTTCCATCATGAAACTCTGAACATTCTTTTTCATGGAGGTCCTCAGGTCATTAGCTCATACGTGGGCCACTGCTAGGTCATAGTCATACTTGTCTAGTTTAAGGGACCTTAGGGCCCTTGCAACATCATGGATCCTGGTATTGGGCAAGCAACTTATAATTACCCTATTCTTGCCCAGTCTGGTGAGTGTGGAGTATGTATGCCTAACTACAGAGTAAGAAGTTTAAGATTGAGATAGAAGGGAAACAGTGGAACAGGTTAACGACTTCAAGTATTGGGAAGGAGAGGGTTGTCAGAATAAGGAAGTGAAAGCTAGAATTTGAGGGGCTGCAGCCAAATGGTACAGTGTCAGCAGTAGTGTGTGACATGAAAATGCCAAAGAAGTTGAAAAGTAACGCGTACAAAACAGTTGTACTACCAGTACTTCTGTATGACACATAAACCTAGGTAGTGAACGCAGAGCAGCTGAAAATGCTTGAGGTGATGGAGATGAAGTGCTGAGATGTATGGCAGAATGCACACTAGGGCAGAAGCCAAAGTAGCCCTAAGTATAGAGAACATCAAGGAAGGAGGGTATATTATGGTGGCTCAGTCAAATGTGCAGAAAAGCAGAAGTCGATTTGGTAAAGCAGATTTGGGAGACACAGGAAGAAGGCAAGAGGAGACAAGAACAATCAGCCAAACTATGTATGGATTGACGGAGAGACCTGAGATAGGTGGGCATGACTGTAAAAGAAGGATAGAGAGTAGATCTGAACTGAAAAAAGTGATGACAGTTGACATGGCACCCAAACCCCAATAAAAATGAGGAAAAAGGGGATTGATGATGAGATCAAATCGCACTCCTATCCAAAGAGAGTACAAAGCAGGACATTTCTTTTGTTAAGAAATGAAACATTAAAGAAAAGCAGTGAACTTTTCTGAGAATTGAACTCAGGACCTACTGCATTCCATGTAGTTGGCACTGCAACTGTACATATAAGGGGAGACACTGGACAATTAGATACTGTACTTCCCTTAATATATCCTTTTTTGATTTTGCAACTCTCAGCATGGTCATCTTTTGTTTAAACTGCACACATATCCAGTTGAAGTATAAAGCCTTTGCATCATACCTCTCAACTGTTCAGGCTTTTGTATAATGTCCAGAGTTTTGCTTCAGTCTAGTAAATCATTAACAAATCATTGAGGGTTGAAGTCAGAAAATAATGACAGACTTTTAAGTTTCAGACTTCATACCATTCAGGAAATTCATTCTAATGCAAAACCTGTTATTCTATCAACTTTCTTAGTTTGTAAGAGCAGTATTTAAAAATTGTCCCTGCTTTTGGGCCTTTGCCCCTCCCCCATTATTTATGGCTTTGTCCAGATTTCTTGCTGTAAGAGGTTGAGAGAGGTATGCTTTTCATGGTGGTAGTAGTTTTGACAACTGAAACATCAAAGAAAGTTTGTGGCCCTTGTGAAAGAACTGAACTTAGGATCTCCTCCATTTTGTGAATCTGTCGATGCTACTCGCTTAACAAGGAATCTATCCACAGGTAGGTAATGTGCTTCTTTTGATAGTCTGCAATTTTCCTTTTAGCTAGGAAATTCCTAGAATAGTTAATTTCAGATCAAATTGCAGCCATCCAATGCAATTCAGATCCACTGCATTGCATTATTTTGTACACATGAATAATGAAAGGAAAATATTGACCTTTGGGAAATGAATAAAGGATCTTTCCCATTCTGTGCAGTTTTCTGAAAGGAAAATAAAGGCATTTAAGTGAAGCACAGTACCTCAATATCCTAAGGCTCTCTTTCATGCCAGTGACAGTGAGATCTGCAAAGAATGCAGAAAGCCCTGTGTTCAGCTCACAGGTAAAGATCAGATTTTTTTCTTTCTTACCTGGGTTGTTAAAAATGTTTGTAATTTGATCTAAAATCACCATGTTGGTAATTTCTTAGCTGGAGGAAAAAAATAAAGGTTCTTAAGGGAAACACAGTACCCAAGAGTCCAAAGACTCGTTGCTTGTGAACTGGTAGTGACAACTGTATTGACTGCAAAAGGTCCTGTGTTCACTTTCTGTAAGATCATAGGAGACTAGGCTAATGTCTTAAGAGCCCTTACAAGCCTAACCATTATTACCTGAATTCTACCTGATTTTCGATTCCTAAAGGCTAGAGGATGGCTTTGGATTGTTCCTATGGGTGCCACCCCAGGAGTAAATTTACAATTCCACATCCATTGATCCAAACTGTGTTTGAAGAAAGTCAGGGAAGGGCTTTGTTTTATGTGAATAGGAAACTAGTTGAAGAGAAGGACTCCAGTAATCTTTGAGATTGCTGTCTCTTCTGCATGTTTTGTTCGTGTCACAGACTAGGTTTATATCCCTAGACTGGGTGACCCTTATGCAGTTTGTCTTGCAAATGTGTAACAGTTCTATTAGGGCTGGCTTTGACAATGCATTGTAGGTTAGGCATTGAACACCATACTTCTCAACCTCTTCATGAAGGGGTGATAAAGGACAGAAAATAGGGACACATTTTAAATATACTGCTATTATAACCTTAGAAAGTTGGTAGAATACCAGGATTTGCATTAGCATACATTTTCTGAAGGATATGAAGTTTGAAACTGAAATGCATGCCATTATTTAGTTACTTTAATCCTTAGATCATCCCAGTGATTTGTCAAAAAAAAACACAGATTTTATGAGGAATAGATGGAAAATATGAGACAAAAATCTGGACATTCTGCAAAAATCTGTACAGTTGAGAGGTATGTATCACCGCTTAATAATTGGTAGGAAATAGAGTAAAGGGATAGGACTTTTAGTCTATCTGTATAGGAAATATTGTTTACACCCTGTATTTTTTTTTGTAAGGAAACTCTGAGGCTGCTCCAGCTGTTGCAAGTGCCTGGTCAAGTCGATACCAAAAGATGCATTGTACTAGATTGTTGGTCTAATGTGAACTGAGTACAGTGATACTATAACTTTCTTGGATCTGGATGCCATGCCTTTACTTAAAAGCTCCACCACATAGAAGGACCTCCTTACCACTGTGGACATATGGCAGTCAAATTTCAGGCTACTGTCTATCTTTGTACCTAGATATTTTACCTCTGACTACACTCTTATGGGTGTGCTATTAATCTTGTAATTTGCAGGGGTATTTGACTTCCCAAAGGGTATGATTATGCATTTTTTCATTTAGTGATAGGCTATGGCTATGGCACTAACCTTTTGTCTGATTCAGACCCTCTTGAAGTATATCTGTATCACTGGAGGGATTCAGTGGTTGCTTCCAACTTGCAGTTGTCAGCAGACTTAGCCAGCCAAAGGCCTTCTACATTAGAAATGTATATTCTAAACAGGAGTGGTCCTAGCATTGGGCCCTGTGGCATACCACTAATACCTGGCCTCTTGCTGGATCTAGATTCACCTATTCTGTCAACATGTGTCCTGTTCATGAGCCATTTGGCTACCCATTTGGTGATGTAGGGTTTTATGCCCAGTTTTGTGAGTTTATCTATAATACCCAACTTGGGAATTGTGCCAAATGCCTTAGCCAGGTCAAGGTAGGCAGTATGCACTGTTTTACCCTCATTCATGGCCCTAGTAACTTTCTCAAAAAAGTCCACCAGGCTCAATTGTCCTGGCCCTGTTGTCCTCTCCTAGGAATGTGCACACTAAATAATCAAGTATTTTTTCTTTTTTATTAATGTGTAAAATTTTTATAAATGTACTTGGTGATGGTCCTGTGTAAGCGTTTCATATAACATAGAGATAATCCATTGTTGTTAACTGCAGGCATAGTTTAATGTACATAGTGCTGTAGCAGTAGCTTGGACTCAGTATACTGCTGTACTTTGTAATTTATTAAGTTTCTAACTGAACTATGTGATAGCTTTGTGAGGGCATTTTATTTCACAGTATGTTAATTCAATGTGCCCTCACTGTAATCTATTTTAAGTTCTGAATGAGCTATGTGATAACTCTTTGAGTGCATTTTATTTTACAAGATGTTAATACAAGGTTTGTACTGCAGGAATACTTTACTGTGCATAATGCTGCGGCTGTAACTCATAATTTGTAGACTGCTACTCCTTTTTCCTGTATCGACTTTAAGTCTTTCTAATTCTGCTTTGGGTATGCTAAAACTGTTTATGTTAATGTAACTGCTGAAGTAGATGGACTAAGCATTGTTTATTGGTATTCCCTGTGCATAGTTTAAATAGTGACCAGATTATAGCTGCTGTGGTAGGGATTATGTAACCTACATCCTGTAGTTGATAGGATTTTATAGCTGCTATATTAGTCAAAATTAAAAAACTGTCTGTTATTAATCTTAGCTTTATATGTATTGTACTTTCTTTTTTGTGTTGGCTCTGCAGCTACTTCAAGAGAATATCTATCTCACATTACATGTCTTGAGCTCAGTATTGTAATAGGTTCATAGGTAGGTACTAGGCTATCGGCCCTAGGGCCCATACAAGTCTAGCCAAAAAATGTACCCTGGCTTTCGCTACCCAAGAAAATTATTTTCCTGTGCCCCTGTCGAGCAGAGCCACAGAAGTGATCCACGGGGTGAATTTCCCATTTCCCATCCAATCATCAAGATTTTTCTTGAAGAGTGCTAATGAGGAGCTCTGTTTGACATAGATAGGTAGTCTGTTCCAGAGTATGGGAAGTCTCTGGGACAGGAATCTATCCCTCCAGCATGTTCTGTTTATTGTGGTGACAAGGTTTAGGTCCCTAGAGTGTGTAGCTCGGAGGGACTGGGATTTCTTTAAGTGGAGCATGTCCAACAGCTCTGGGTTTGACATAGCTTTGTATGTTAGGCAGAGATCGCCCCTGAGTAGGCGATATACGATGGAGTAAAGCTGTAGTTTTTTGAGACGATCTGCATAGGGCATGTGTTTGAGGCCAGTAATCCTCTTTGTGAGGTATTTCTGTGGTCTTTCCAGTTGTTGTAGATGTCTTGTGAGGTACATACCAAAAGGGGCATTGTACTCTATAATGGGTCTAATGAGTGATGGGCAGAGGGGAGCAATGACCTCTTTTTTTCTGGATGAGAATCCTTTTGTGATGAGATGAGCATTGTAGAAGGATTTCCTGACCAATGTAGCACTGTGATTATCAAAGGAGAGACTACTTCAGAACTATCTCCTTCTAACCTATTCCTTCCTATTTTTCCCCTTAGTTCTGCTTCCCCCCCCCCCCCAGCTGTAAACTGCAAGGTGCCCCTGGATGATTTTAAACACTCTGGGAATAAAGAAAAAGAAAATCACCTGAAAGCTCACTGCAAACCCCCCCTAAAACACTTTATAAATAAGGAAGTGTGTATAAACTTTCTTTTCCTATTAATCGGCTAGTCAAAATGCAATATTTTTGCTTGAATAGTTGTTTTAACATTATATATTTTTTTACACTTGTAATCTATATAGTGTGCAGCCCCCAAGTGCAGCCATCCCCCTTTCAGCTTAATTTAATTAAAATGGCTAAAACTTCCTAATCTTCTGACCTATAGCCAACTAACCTTCATACACTGCATAATCAACCACCCAAACAGTTGTCCCTCTCTCAAATACCTTGTTTAACCCTACTCTAGCTCTAGAACACTAAGATCCACCAACAAATGCCTGCTAACAGTTACCAAATGTAACAACAGCTTTGGGGATTCCCTCTTCTCTAGCCATGTATCTAAACTTTGGAATATACTACCTCAAATGATAATTAATTGCATCCGTACAACTTAATTTAAACATCTACTTAAGGAACACCTCATCATCAACTGGATGTGCTCCTGCACAAACCCAGGCTGAATATACTATCTCTCCCATATAGCTCTACCAGGTGATACTATCTTATTTGATCTCAGTTCAAGCTCTGTGTCCCTCCCTCTAATTATTAGCATGAATTGACACCAAAAGTCCTGCCTCCCCTTCTCACTTTCTTACATATCTTGCTCTTTACCACTGTTGAGTCTAATCACTGTTCTTTTACTCCTTACATTTGGTAATACTGTACAAGGACTATGTTTACTCCCTATGTGAAATCACTGCCTGTATTAGATAAGTTACTTCTGCTCCATGGACTAAAAACTGTATTATATAGGCTAGAAACCTATATGGTGTAACTTTTTCTCTACCTATGTTAAAACAATGTAGTTACTTTGAATGTTACTGTTTTAAATATGGTTATGTTCCGGTCATATACGGTTATTTGTAAATTTCTTTTAGGAGCTTTTCTTCCCAGGCCTCCACTGAAAACAGGTCCTTGGCCCAGATGGACCTTCCGGTAAACAAATGTAAAATAAAATAAAATAAATAATAGGTAAATAAAATGACCTGTGCTTGACATAGCGAATTGAGTTGGGTTCAGTGTTTGGAGGTTTTCTGTTTTTACTAATCAGGTCCACGATTATTCTTTTCATGGCCTTACATATAAGACTAGTCAAACTTATGGACCTGGATTTTCCAAGGTCTGTTGATGATCCTCCTTTATGCAGAGGGATGACTGTTACTGTCCTCCACTTCAGAGGGACAAAGCTAGACTGGAATTGGTGGATAAAAAGAGATCTTAGTGGGCCTGATATGTCCTGTTTCAAGCTATATAAGAGGCATCCTGGGATATTGTCTGGACCCACTGAAGCCATGTTTTTAGCTTTGGAGAGTGCAGTGGTGACCTGTTATTTAGTGATAACTAATAAAAGAATGGTGGATGGTATTTCTTTGGGTGTAACCGGAGCTGATGAGGAGGTAAAATATGAGCTGAATTTATCAGCCAGTAGCATTGCTATATCTTCTGGCTGAGTATAGATGATACAGCTAATTCTGCACATTGTTGGGTATTGCTCTTAAGCCTGCGGACATAACTGAAAAATGCCTTATGGTTATCTTTAGCTTAGGAGGCTATTTTTGCCTCATAATTTGCTTTTGAAAATACTACTAATTTTCTTGTTTAGGCTAATGAGGGCGTTTTTGCTATGTTGTGCACATTCTCCCTGACTTCAGACAGGATTTTCTTTCCTTTCTTTTTTTGTGCAACCTATTTATATGAGGGGTCCACAAGGGTGGCTTGTTTTTTGTGGTTTGCTTGTTTTTGTGATTTGTCCTAGGTTTATTTCTGTCTGGGTACTGCCATTTCTATGCAGTTTTTTCTATACTCATAGAGGGCTTTTGTGTATGTCTGAACATAGGCCTCTGTGTTTTTAGGGTTTTGAGAAACTTGGAAGTTAGCTATGCCCTCACTTAATAGAAGGTAGTTTGCCTCAGAAATGTTCTTAAGGTTTGGGGTTTAGGTGGGGGAGTTTTAGTTTTATATTTACTTCAAGGGACACTGCTTTATGATCTGCTCTAATTAGTGAAGACCTCACACTTAGATGGGTGGGTGGGTAGGTGGGGGGTTGCACTCTCCCATATTTGTGAGTACCAGGTCTAGGCTATTTGTACCCCTAGTGGGAGTTCAGAGCAGCTGCTCAATGGCATTTGCATTGACAAAGTCTAGAAACCTTTGAGCCTGCATGTTACTGGTCATATATGTTTCACATTTAATGGAGGGCTACTTGAAATCACCCATAAGTATGTGTTGGAGTAAATGGTAAGTGATTCTAGTAAATTCAGGAATGATGTATGGGGTTCATGGTGGGAGACCTGTAACTAACAAGGATATGGTAATGGACTTTTTCCTGTGGTTAGTTGGACATGGAGTAGCTCAAGCATGTCTTATTGTTTGACCAGTCTTGACATATGCTTATCCTTTATGTAGATAGATACACCTCCACCTTTTGCCCTTTCATGTGCGGTGGGTGATTGGAACATGTAGAAGGCATTATAGCCTTGCACTGCTGGGGTGCTTCCCATGACTTTGAATCCTCCAAAGCTAGTTGTTGTTTGCTGTTGTTGTGTCTTTCAGTTTTTCCCGGTTAGGGGTCGCCACAGTGGAACTCCGGTCCGCTAATGATTGGTAGTTGATTTTACGTGCCGATTTACCAGCCCTGACACACAACCTTCAATGAAGGTACGCTCCCATTCACGCATGTCTCCATGCAGAAGACGCTCTAGCTGAGAATCGAACCGGACAGCGTCTTATTGTGAGGCGACAACGCTAGTTACGAAAATAAAATTGCCAAAGAGTCCAAAGACAACCACAAGGCATTCTATAACTATGTCAAGAATCTAAATGACAATGCTCAGATCTGCTCTGAGCTAAAAGAGAATGGCATTAAATATACTGATCCCAAGGATATTGCCAATATCCTGGCAGATCGATTCAGTGTCAACATCACCCCCCTCTCACTCCCTAAATGGCCCATCTCAATACCGGAAGATTGCCAAATTCTGGTAATAATGGCCACGCAGGTAAAAAACACACTCTCCAAAGCTAAGAATACAGCATCCATGGGACCAGATGACATCCTGGGCTGTGTACTACACGAACTACAATATGAACTGGCACCTCACCTAAGTGTCATGTTTAATCATAGCCTCACCTCAGGTTTCATGCCTTCTGAGTGGAGCAGAGCTACAGTTATCCCACTCCACAAGGGGGGATCCACCTTGGATCCCAGAAACTACCGTCCCATCAGTCTGATGAGCCTTATCTGCAAGGCCATGGAGCGTATTATCATGGAACTTATAAACAAAGACATTGGCAACCTTCAAACACTGAACCCCACCCAGTTTGGGTTCGTGAAGGGCCGATCTTGTCTCCTGAACCTGATTGACTTGCTCAAATCAGTCTCCAGAGCCATGGACAAGGGTAAGGTGGTTCACACAGCATATCTAGATCTTGCCAAGGCCTTTAACACCATCCCCCACTCTGGAATCATAGATAAACTTACTAAGCTGGGCATTAATCCCTACGTCACTCAATAGGTTGCTAACTGGCTTACTGATAGAACCCACACTGTAAAGGTAGCCAACTCCAAATCCAGCTCCAGACAAGTGACAAGTGGAGTACCTCAGGGTTCAGTCCTGGCACCGCTCTTGTTTGGCATCTACTTCTCTGAAGTACAGGCCAACACTAAGGGACTCTGGCTAACAAAGTTCGCAGATGACTGAAAACTGGGAGCCATTATTGAATCCCAAATGATGTGGATACTCTACAAAAGGGCCTTACAGAAACAGATGCTTGGTGCCAGAGCCATGGGCTCAGGCTCACTGCCAAGAAATGTGTAGTTATCACCTTTGGGAAAAAAACATGTACCCATGAATTCCATACAGGTGGCAGTACATAAACACCGAAAGTGTGATAAGAGACTTAAGGACACAGGTGGACAGTGGTCTCACCTTCGATAACCACATCGCCACAGCAGTCAGGAAATCCTTCTATGTGGCACACCTCATCACTAAGAGCTTTTCATCCAGAAAAAAGGAGGCCATTGTCCCACTGTACTCATCCCTCATTAGACCCATTATATAATACAATGCCCCATTTGGTATGTACCTCTCAAGACATCTGCAATAACTGGAAAGGCCACAGAAATACCTCACTAAAAGAATCACAGGCCTAAAGCAGATGCCCTATGCTGACCACCTTAAAAAACTCCAGCTGTACTCTTGTCGCATATCGTCTACTCAGAGGCGATCTTTGCTTAACATACAAGGCCATGTCAAACCCAGAGCTGTTGGACATGCTCCACTTAAAGAAATCCCAATCCCTCAGAGCCACATGCTCCAGGGATCTAAACCTTGTCATCACAATAAACAAAACATGCTGGAGTGATAGGTACCTGACCCAGAGACTCCCCAGACTCTGGAATAGATTGCCCATACATGTCAAGCAGAGTGCTACTTTGGCCCGCTTCAAAAGGAACCTTGATGATTGGATGGGAGAAAGGAAATTCACTCCCAGGATCACATCAGTCACCCTGCTAGACAGGGGTCCAGGGAAGTAAATAGTGTGGCAAGAAATAGCTAGGGAATTGTTATGGCTAGGCTTGTATAGGCCCAAGGGCTGATAGCCTAGTACCAACCTATGAACCATGTTTCCGTAACTGCACAGATGTCAGCATTTTCCTGGATGAGGAGTGCTTCCCAGAAGTATAGTTTCTTGTTGAGACACCTAGCATTGAGCAGAAATACCTTTATCTTTTCCTGTGTAGATTTTGCTATGTTGGAAGCTTTGTCTGTTTGGCAATACCTAAAAAAGGCACTATAGGGGTGGATAATGATTTGACCAATATCTGAAAAATTAGTGATGACAGGTGAAGACTATTCCTGACAAAGTAGTGTGGCCTGTCAATCATGTTCTCCCAGGCTGTCAAGTATTGGTCCCCTTTGGAATGACCCGAGTAGCTAAGCCAATTATTAAAGTCAATCATTTTCTGTTGGTACTGTGGCATCATCCTTAGAGACAGAATGCTGCTCAGTGCTAGGCTCATACCTGGTTGTGACACATATTCTGAGAGTTCAATCATCTCTCTCTTCGTATAGTCCAGGGAGGTGCATTTTAGGTCATTTAAGCCCAGGTGAACTATGACTGAGTCATACTGATACTTGGAGTTTAGTGACTTGAGTGCTTCCATAGTCTGGCCAATCCTGTTCCCTGACTGGCAACTAAATGTAACCTTCTCCAACCTAGTGAGAGGAACATCAGTGTGTCTCACAACAGAGTCCCCTATGACAAAAATATTGGGTTGTGTAGTGTTACACCTTATAAGCTTGGTAGTTGAGACACAATGAGATGTGGTTTTATGTGTTTTGGTGGGAGTTGTCTTGTTTTTTTGCATGCAGAGTTTCTGAGGGCTTCGTCTGAGAGGCCTTTGATATTTGGGTAAGTTACATGTGAGCACCTCCACGTATGTGAGTCTGTGTGTCTGGTCCTTTGTAAGTGTGGTGATTGTTGTATGTATGTTGCTGACAACCTGTTTAGCATTTTTCATGCCTGTATGTGAAAGTCTTGCCTTCGGTGAGATTGTGTAACTATACCTCTCACATACTGTATTTGTCTCCTTCACAATTAAGTGGTTGTCAGAGTACATACGTCAATGGCTACATTGCCTCAGGATGCCCATGTCCACCAAGCTAAATGCAGAGATAGCAGGAAAGTGCCTATACATGGTTGCAGGTCCTTAATATTTGCTTTACAATGGAAAAGAATGGGGGATGTTTGCAACCGGACAAGGGATGGATGCTTATTTAGTGTAATCTACTGCTAACCTATCCCTATCCGGTGATGCTGCCCAAGACACAAACCATTTTCTCTTTGAGCAATGGTAGCTCTGAGCAGTGTAATAATGTAATCTAGAACTAACTAAATGCAACAATGCTGCTCAGCGAGCTAACTAGCCACTCCATGAGTGGTGCAGGACTTGTATAGAAGCAGAAAAAAAAAATAAGTTTTGAATTAGTTATGTCCACAGGCCAGTCAGGTAAGCACACAATAAACTTTCCACCAGTAATTCCCAGGTTAGATAGGTCAAATCAGCTCTGTCTTGCCACAAGAATGGAGACTTTGGCCTTCGTAATTTAAAATGGCAGGTTTGGAGCCCAAGTGTTAGGGAACTACAAATCTAGATGCATAAAAGCACTGAAAACATCAGATACTTTGTATTTAGATTACTACAATTGCATAACAGCAGCCCTTACAGTGGAAAAATGCAACTTTAAGCAAGTGTAGGAAAACAATAAATAGCATGGAAATCTTTGAATGCAATGAAAACTAGCAACTAGCAATACAACTGCAAAATAAGGTACAGTGTTTTTAGAGTACTAAGATTGCAAAACAGCAGCCCTTACAGAAGACAAGGGTATTTTTTTCTTTCATGCTTTAGTTTCAAAAACAATGCCATGCAAGGGCTTTGTATTGTTGTTGCATGTGTGAATGTTTATTTTAAAAGCAACCGGTCAGTCTGCCATTTAACAGAAAGGATTACTACTACAATTTAGTAACGTACTGTTTTGAGACAATGGAGGGTTTGAATCCCTTGGCCCTAATTTAGCTACTATGTATGACTCTGAGAAAGCCACTTAACCCGAGAGTGCTTTGGGAATTAGGCCGGACCACATGCCTAATAACTACCCGTGAACCACACAGGGAACTTCCTAGGTGACAGGGAAAATAAAGGCTGTTAAGGGAAGCACAGTTAGCTGACTGTTAAAAGACTCCTTTGTTAGTTCAGTTGCTGCACATCGAATGCAGGAGATCCTGGCCTCAGTCCTGTCCAGTTACTCCTTGTTAATTCAGTTGCAGTGATAGGTGTATGGAATGCAGGATATCCTGCATTCAGTTCCTCACACAAGAGTCAGTGTTTTCCGTTTATGTTCAATTGGTAAAAAATGACTAAATAAAAACAATAGCATTGTGTGTTATTTGATCTAAAAATCACCATGCTGGGAGTTTCCTAGCTAAAAAAAAAAAGAAAAAATTAAGAAAAGGCTCTAGAGTGAATCACAAAAGCACACCTTAAGAGCCCAGTAACTGTGACAAACACAGGAAATACAGGAGGCAAATACAATCCTGGTTTCAGTTGTTAGGCAAGGGTTAGTGTTTTTCCTTTCATGTTTTATTTTTTGGATGATTATTTGATTTATAATTACTACCGTGCAGAAAGCCAAACCCATTTTAGAGTAGGTAACAGATGCCCTGGCAGCAGTTGGTGAATGTTTTAAGGAGGCATTTTTGTGCTACTGGCTTATCCCCTCACCAATTCTGAATAGTATTCACCCCTGCCTCAAAGCTTCTCAGACTATTTAGATACTGCAAGCCATATAAGCAATGCAGTAACAGCATAAAAAGCAATTGCACAGTTTAGTTCCTGACATTCATTCTCACTGCTTCCTCTTAGAGTTAAGCTAATGTATTGTTATGTCTGACCTGGTTCTGCTGCACAATTCGGTGTGCTACTGATCTTATCCAAGGCATACTAGCAGCTAATTCACTTTAAACACGGAATAGCGGTGGTTTCATTTTAGATGGCCTTTCGCTAACCCTTGCTGTAGTTCATAGCCATTTTGGCTGTGTTGCTCATTATCTCATGAAGGTTGGTAGGGCTGCCAGACACAGCAATGGCTTGTGAGCTTGAGAGTAGTCATTTGCCTGAAGTTGGGTCAGCTCAGAATGCCCACAACTTTTTACGTTTTGAGTCTTTATGGGTACATTCAGGCAAAAAAAATGTGGACATGCATGTTTCAGACTTTTTAGTGACCTCACCAACACAGCATAAGTGAATCGTTTGAGCTTCAGAACCCATGCATCTGAAACACTGTATGCCCTTATGGGATCATTTGCAGCAGTTTATATATATATATATATATATATATATATATATATATATATATATATATATATATATATATATATATATACCCGGGATCATTTACTTTGACTGTATATTCAGCAGCTGTTTTGCTGACATAATTTGGTTGACAAAACAGCTGTTCAACATGCTCTATCCCCAAACAAAACAGCTACAGAAATTAACAGACAATGAATTTTGCATGTAGAATTATACCAATGGGTAGAGCTTTTATAGGGTGATTGGCCTCAAAAGGAATTAGTTGTAGGAAACCAGATCACAGGATCAGAATATCTGGATAAAGCCAAAAATAATAGAAGGGCAAAGACCAAAAGGCAGGGGCAAATCTAATTTACTTACAAAAGACAGTGAAAAGACCAATGGAATTTGTATCGACTGATGCATTTTCTGAACAACAAGAAGTATTAGGATGCTAAAGCAATGTTATGACAAAACTGTCAGATTTGCCACGAACTATAACTACCAGTGACACCACTGTCTGGCAGTCAGGGAAATTAATTGGCTACAACTACCCCACTACCTATGCTTATCACAACTTGTTCCTGTACACAAAATCTTGCATAAGCCAGACAACTGTCCAGGAACAAAAAACATCATAAAACTCAATTCCCTAAAAATCAATTAAGATCAAAAGACAAATCTATGCTTGCCATAACAAAATCTTACAATTCTGCAATGGACTCCCTAGTCTCAAACTAAATTTAAAAAATGTGAAATTCCATCCCACTACCATTAAATACACACCGAAATTCCATTAAAAACAATTAAGATGTCACCTGAGAAAAATGGATCTACTCCTGAATCTCATCAGAATGACTGCTGTAATGCCAATATATTTCATCTCTTATCTCTAGAAGAAATCCTGACTATACTCTTTTTCTCACTTCTGATTTCTCATTACAATAATTTCCTCCTATATCCGCACAACTGTATCTTTCTTACTATTAATGCTTTTCCTAGTGTAATTTCTTTCTCTCCTGTTAGAAGTATTTTTCCACAAAAAAGGGCCTATATTGAGACTAATCTATCCCTGTAAAGTAAACTCACTGCTGCTCGTAAACTGTTTCTCTGAATAAATACCTCCTTTCTTAGAAGTATGTGATACATACGTTAGATGTGGATCCTTGTATTGTATATAATATCTGACTTTTTTGCTTAATCTCTTTTATGCATAATCTTATATTGTTTATCTTCAGTTTTGTTTAAACTTTCATGATTGTTTTAGTGACTGTACAATGTATGGAGCTTTTCTGTCAGGGCCTCCACTGAAAAGTTGTTCATGCTAAACCCAGTCAGACTATCCCATAAAAGAAAGACAAACTACACTAAACTAAATAGTTATACTCTGTCAGGTATTATTGTCTGACTCTAATCCTCAATTATTTACTAGAAGAATCAAAATGTTTGTAAGAGATATGATAAAAATATGAGGCAAAGTCAGGGACTGTTGAGGGTCTATGTCAGATATACGAAAACGCAATCTGTCGAATGCTCATTTGAGCGAATAATCATAACTTCAAAATTTGTATTGTGGGAGACTGTTTCCCCCAACCCCCGCTAAATATATATTCCTACTCCGAGGTTGCACTACAGTGAGGAAAGGGCAAATATCCCAGTCTGCACTGTAGTGCAATCCCAAAATACCATTTCCGATGTCATGATTATTCGCTCATATGAGCATTCAACAAATTGCGTTTTTGTGTATCTAAAGTAGACCCACAGTTGAGAGGTATGCCTGTGTTATCAGAAGATCAGGGACTGCTGCCATAGGGATAAGGAAACTGTATGACAGTTTATTGAATTGTGTTGCTCACATGCAGAATCAAGAAGAATGCATGGACATCCTATCCAAGTGGACACAAAAATATATGTGCGTTTAACCATTTTAGCTACAGGGACCCTTCAGTGATCTATAGGATTCACACTAGGAAGTTTAGAAAGTGTTAGCCCCACATATTCTATACTGATCCTTGATATAATGTGGCATCATGTGGAGAAGGAGCATATATGGTTCTTAAGGACTGTAGAGGAGCTAATCACCACTATGTGGGTGTTTAACACCATTGCCCATTTTCTTGAGGTCATAGTAGCTATTGACTGCACATTTCTGTCAAGGCCCCACCTGGTCCACGCAGTGTCATACAAATCAACAGGAAGGGCTCTTCCACTTCCACAAGTGCCAGGTGGGTTCCAACATCCAGGGTAGCATCTGTAATATTTTTGTACACCACCGAAGCAGTTCCCATGATTCTTATAGCTGGCGTATATCCAGCCTATACTAGCCTTTCATGTGGGGTGATTTCCCACAGGCTCATCTACTTGTATACCTCTTAACCTCTAAGTATTAAAAATCATAGCATTGGCCTTTTGAAATCATAGCAGATAGTCAGGAATGGGTGTGCTTTCTTAATTTTCATCATAGAATGTCTAATTATCATAGACCTTGCACAGCAAGTGTAAAGAGTATTTCTGCAGCCTTAGCTCAGTTATTCAATAATGCATACACTCTTAAACACTTCTTTCTTTGTGAAGTTAGTCAGAAAATCTACGAGGAGCAAGACTAAATCTTGAGGCAAAAATCAATGTGCTGAGAATTATATGGTTAGTGCTCTTGCAGGGCATACTGTGTCCAGCATATACTGTTACATACCATCAGGTAGCATGTTACATAGAATGGAATATCTGATATGCACTAGAACTTTAGATGACTAACCTCAAACAGCAACCCCCAGATCGTGGTAGAGATGTCAAGTAATACTGACCATACATAGACATGAAATGTGACGGAACATATCTTTGGCCATCTTAAAGGATACCTGCACTGCTGTGATGCATCTAGCAGGTCACTACAGTATTCACCTGAGACCTACAGACAGCTATTCTTAGAGTGCAGAAACAGCTTCAGTAGCAGAGAAATATACCATCAGAAATACCTGTTGGAGCAGTGGACAAGTAGTGGGGCAAACAGGCTGAGGAAGAACAGGCAACAAGGGGATCCCAAGTTTAGCAGGAGACACAGTGAAAGGTGACAGCAGTGCTATCATGATGGGCAGGGCATGGGATGTGATAGCCCAAAACTCTGGTAACAAATTGTGAGGAGACAGGGATCACATCCTCTAGTGGTGAGGTTTAACTGTTATACTGCAGACTTTGGACACCCATACTGTACTGTGGTGGCCTGAGGTCAATGGGCTTGGTGTAGCTCATGGCAGGGATAGTGTAGGAATTATGGTACCATGAACATGCAGCCTGATGGTGTGTCTCCATGTCAGGAGCCAACAGATGTATGGCATCCATGACCCAGATAATGACTAAGAGTAGCTGTGGTACTTCAACTATTAACTGAAGTCATTGATAGAGTAAGACTAAGGAAGTGAGTGCATGCATCCTTTTGAGGTAGCACAGAGGTAGAACCTAAGGAGCATTAGTGGTCATGTATGTCAGACTAACAACAGCCAGGTGTGGAAGCCACTGTTGTCCCAGCTGATAGTGATGCTGTGTCAGTAATGGACTGTGTCATCTATGTTGGTCCAGTCTGTCATCAGCCATCTCTCATTTGGGCCATTCTACAGCCATTTATAGTAGGGCTTGCAGAAGGAGACTGCAGGATGGTTACCATCTGCCTCATGAATGCACCAGAAGATGCAGCATTAGTCACCAGTGACATGGATGTCACCCTGGTGTACTCTGTGACCACTGCTCATGATGGAAGCAGGGCAATGAAAGCAGGACTCCTTTTCTGATAGTGGCTCACAGATGTCCACTGTCATTTCTCAGTGGCAACTGCATAGGCAAATGTCACCTGAGTTGACAGCTGGACATCTGTTTCACAACTATGAAGCACCTCTTTACATGGCTAGCAGGCCCTGAGCATCAGTATAACAGAGACACAGCCTGCACATGACATTAGCTACAGAGTTGAATAATGTAGGTTGGTCTTTGGGCCAGTCTGGCATCCTGCATGTGTCCTGTCATATCCCACATCCAAGTGTTCCTCTACCTTGTGTCATTTCCAAAGCTAGTTTCTTGTGCAGTCCTCCATCACTAAGTGTCCACTCTCTCTCTCTGTATGTTTTTCTCTGTGTCCATTCACTATTGTCCCCAACCTTTGTGTCAGGACCACCCTTGTCTGGTTGTGTCTGCATTTTATGTTTGTTTATTTGCCACTACAACCTTCCCTTGTCCCTCTATTCACCATTTTTCTAGCCTTGCCATCTCCCATATCCT
The DNA here is from genome assembly GCF_019279795.1 of Protopterus annectens. Classification (NCBI taxonomy): domain Eukaryota; kingdom Metazoa; phylum Chordata; order Ceratodontiformes; family Protopteridae; genus Protopterus; species Protopterus annectens. The sequence continues at coordinate 723,967,727 of NC_056728.1, read as the reverse complement.
CCCAATTTAGATAATAAACTAGGTTATCACTTTATTATGTTGTTCCTCCTTGGGCTGCCTATAACTGTGTGTGTGTGTGTGTGTGTGTGTGTGTGTGTGTGTGTGTGTGTGTGTGTGTGTGTGTGCGTGTGCGCGTGTGTGTGTGTCTGTCTGTTTGCTTGTGTGTGTTGTTGTGTGCATGCACGTGTGTGTGTATATGTGTATGTATATGTGTGCACGCGCATGTGCCTGTGTGTGTATATGTGCACGCATGTGTGTGTGTGTGTGTGTTTGTGTGTGTGCGTGTGTGTGTGTGTGTGTGTGTGTGTCTGTGTGTGTGTGTGTGTGTGTGTGTGTGTGTGTGTGTGTTGCATGTTTGTGTTAGTGATGCAGTGCTTTGTTGCAATGTGAGCATGTAGCCTCCTGCACACCTAATCACACTTACCTTCCTTTCCTGGGATGTCAGCCATTTTAATCATGAGCACCCTGCTAGCATGCCTTTTTTACATGTCTTGCCTAATGCTACTTGCCCCCATAACATGACTTCTGTAATTTAACATTCAACTGTAAAGTAGCTGTGAAATACAAGCCCTGGTACATATCTAAGCAGCCATGGGCCACATCACAGTACATTCATGGGTAAAGGAGAGCTTACAAATGTACAAGATGCACCCTACATTAATTGATTATATTACAGTGACCATGGAACAGTGGAAAATGACTTTACAGCTAAGCCATGATAAAGGACGTAATTATTATTCCAGGGATAAAAATTCAAAGGGGATATACCAGGGTGACTCTTTGTCACCGTTGCTCTTTTGTCTTGTCCTTAACCCATTAAGCTGTCTAGTTAACAGAATTTGTCTCTCAGAAAACAACGAAGTGTAAAGACTTCTCATCTTCTCTTTGTGGATGATTTAAAACTGTATAGTTCATCTGATGAGGAACTGAAAGCACAGCTGGAAGTAGTCAAAACTTTCTCTGCTGATATAAGAATGTCATTTGGTCTTGATGAATGTGCAAAAGCAACCTTTAAAGCAGAAAAGCTGCACCACCAAGAAAATAACATTCTGGGACAGGAATGTGATATAAAGGAACTTGAGCAAGAGGGAGTGTATAAATATTTAGGAAATGATGAAAGATGGACAATAAAACACGAACATATATGAAAAAACTTAGTACGGAATATTTTGGAATGCTAAAATTAATACTGAAAACAGCCCTGACATCTAGGAACAAACTCCAAGCTATAAATAAATTTGTTCTTCCTGTTTTAACTTACAGTTTTGTGGTGACTGACTAGCCCCAAAAGGCATTGGATCATTTGGACAGGAAAACAAGAAAAATACTTCATGCTTATCAAATGATTTATAAAAATAAGTGTATAGCAAGATTATGTATTCCCCATCCTGAAGAAGGTATGGGACTCCTTGAAACTGATTCCATGAATAGAGCTGCAGTCATAGGACTGCATATAGATATCTGCTGACCTCACAAGATCCAAGCATAGTGAAAGTTTTAAAACATGAGAAGAACAAGTCTAAGATGATTTCCCCGCTTAGTTTAGCAGACGCATATCCTTGTTAAGAGGGAATGGAAATCAAACCAGAAGCAGACAAAAATTGGACAGCAACTGAAAGTGCCAGAAAACAAAAGAAAGAATATAAGTGAAGGATTTGATGAGAGACAAGAAATATGGAAAAGGCATACATATAATTGCAATTACAGAAAATTCATGGAAAAACCTCATGTCAATCATGATCTGACACATAAATGTTTAAAGAGAGATGAGATGAATTTAAACCAAAAGATGAAAGGTTAATATTAGCAGCCCAGTACAGTCAATTACACAAATGTTGGTTTACAAAATCCATTGAACAATTCAGAGAAACAATGCGGGTTCTGTAAAATAGAATTGGAAGCAGTCACACATCCTGTTGCTGGGTGTGATACATTAATGGCAGAGGGCTTGTACACAGAAATGCACAGTAATGTGGCAAGACTGCTGCAGGAAGCAAGGGGTCTCATAAAAAAAAAAAAAAAAAAAAAAAAAAAGAATGTACAGTCTTATTTAGATATCCTACCAATACAACACAATTTGTGAGAGGTGCAATTACATCAAGCACCTAATCTCATTGCTCTTTCCCCCACAAACCAGTATATCTGGCACCGAGAAGGTTGGCAACACGAACACCACACCTACATAACACATCCCCACATATGCGGAGGTCCTCAACAAAAGCATACCCAAACAAAAGAGACCGCCGAGGCATAAATGCATGCAAGCTCCACTGCCCACCACACCACACACCACACATAGTCCACACACCTGTGTCTCATAGCCACTAAGGCCTACACATAAGCACAACATATTAGTCATAGAAGACTTCATTGTGAGATACACAGATGTGCCCCTCACCAGGCTGGGTAAGGAGAAAGTCATGGTTAGTTGTTTGTTGGGTGCCAGAATCTGCCATATCACCAGTGCACCAAGTCTCTCAATAGGTAATGTTATGACTGTGTCATAGTCCATGTTGGAGTGAATGACTTGAGATGTACCTTCCTGGACTATATGAAGAGAGACATGATTGAGCTCTCTGAGTATGTGTCCCAGGCAGGTATGTCCTAGCCTGAAGCAGCATTCTAACGCCACTCAGAATGATGCTTCAAAGCAAACAGAAAGTGATTGACTTTAACATTTGGCTTAGTTTCTGGTGTCATTCCAAAGGGAGCCAGTACCTGACAGCCTGGGATGACATTTTGACAAGCTTCAATGCTTTGCCAGAGATGGCCTGCATCTTTCTTCCTTGGACTCAGGCTCCTGGCTAAGGCTCTTGCCTCCCATAGTGCCTTTTTAGGCAATGCCATGAGGTCAAAACTACCAACATGAAAATTTCATCAAAACATAAATTAAAGGTCATGCTGCTAAATGCTAGAAGTTTAAACATGAAACTGCACTCATTGCAAGCATTCTTAACCCTGGGAGAAGGTGACATTTGTGCAGTCACAGAAACCTGGTTCAATGTTGTGGAGAGCACCCCAGCCATACTAGGTTACTCATCCTATCATTCATTCAGACCCCAAATTGTGGGCAGCAAAACAAAAGGAGGTGGAGTTTCAATATATATAATAAAAGACATACACACTTCTAGGCTGGTCAAACAGTATGATGCACAGGAAATACTCCAGGTGCAGTTAACAATTGACAAGACCCCTATTTAAATCATAGCTAGCTACAGGCCTCCAACTCTGACTCAAGATGCCCACTCCACATATCTGGACCTCTTTCAGTCTATTAAGATTCAACCCTTTACCCAGATCCTGGGTAACTTTAACTATCCAACCATAGACTGGAAGAAATACTTATGCCAAAACACAAATACCCAGAGACTCCTTGATTTCGTCAATGCAAATGCCGTGGACCAATTGTCTGATACCCCCACAAGATGTGAAAATATCTTGGACTTGGTATTAACAAACACGAGTAACCACTGCAGCATCCCTACAGTGTCACCATCCCTGGTAAGATCCGACCACAAAGCAGTCACTTTCCAAGTCACCCCCCCACACCCCCCACACCCCCAGCTAGGGTCAAACAAATTTTTTTTTTCCAAAGTTAATTACAACCTCCTGATGAAAGATATAAACAGCTTCACAACCCCTCCCTCTCCACAGGAGCTGGCACAAATGTCCAAACCTTGTGGCTTTTGCTGTTGTATACAAAACATAAATTAAAGGTCATGCTGCTAAATGCTAGGAGTCTAAATATGAAACTGCACTCCTTGCAAGCATTCTTAACCCTGGAAGAAGCTGACATTTGTGCAATCAAAGAAACCTGGTTCAAAGCTACGGAGAGCACTCCAGCCATACTAGGTTACTCATCCTATCATTCATTCAGAACCCAACTTTTGCTGTTGCCTGCCCCTACTGTAAATGTGAAAAGGGACACTCCTCCCAGTCCCATCTCATTAGCTTATTCTACCTAATACAGAGATCATTTGGAAAGGTCAGACCCCTTAGTTCCTTAACCTTGAATTTTCTTCTGTTCCTCCTCTCTCCCTTTCCACTTTACTAAAAAAAAAAAAACACTATTCAGCTGCTTTTACTGTATTTGTGTTTCCTCCTCCTGCTCCATTACTTCATCTTGCTTTTTCTGCTACTTGCTGCGGCTTGTTCTCTAAAGTGTTCAATTGCATCTTTTATGTTGCATTTGTTACTGCTTGTTTATATCCTGTTTAAATTTTAAGTGTTATTCTAAACCACTTACTTTTGGTTTAAGCACTTGGGCTTTAGGCTAACCCCTTAGCTGTCCCTGGCCTTTTCTCTCAGATTCTGAAAAATACGGAAGGACAATTTCCTACAGTTTCTCCTGCCAGTCTGGTTGATATGGGCATCCTGAGACAGTGTAGCAACTGCCTTATGTACACAGACAACCACCTACTACTACCACCTAGGAACACAATTTGCAAGAGATGCAATTACATTAGGAACCTAGAGTCCAAGCTCTCTCCCTCCCAAGCCAGCATATCTGGCACTGAGAAGGTTGTCAACACAATCACTACATATCAAACACCACCCACACCTACACAACACACACCCACATATGTGGAGGTCCTCAACAAAAGATACCCAAACAAAGGAGACCTCAGAGGCAAAAACCTTGAGACAAATACACACATGATCTCCATGGCCCTCCACACCACATACCATGCATAGTTCTCACACCTGTGTCTCACAACCATTAAGGCTTAACCATAAACCCAACATATTAGTCATAGGTGACTCCATTGTGAGACATACTGATGTGCCTTTCACCAGGCTGGATAAGGAGAAAGTCATGGTTAGTTGTCTGTCAGGGGCCAGAATCCACCATATCACACATGCACTCAAGTCTCTCAACAACAGGTACTGTTATGACTCTGTCATAGTTCATGTTGGTGTGAATGACTTGAGACGCACCTCCCTGGACTATATGAAGAGAGACATGATTGAACTCATTGAATATGTGTCCCAGGCAGGTATGTCCCTAGCCTTAAGTAACATTCTACCGTCACCCAGAATAATGCCTGAATACAAACAGAAAAAGATTGACTTTAACAATTGGCTTAGTTTTTGGTGTCATTCCAGGGGATCCAGTACCTGACAGCCTGGGAAGATATGATCGACAGACCATGATGTTTTGCCAGAGATGGCCTGCATCTGTCTCACTTGGGCTTCAGGATTCTGGCAAAGGCTCTTGGCTCATCTATAGTGCCTTTTTAGGAAAAGTGATGAGGTTAAAACTACCAACATACAAATTTCAACAAAACACAAATTAAAGGTCATGCTGCTAAACACTAGGAGTCTAAACATGAAACTGCACTCATTGCAAGCATTCCTAACCCTGGAAAATGCTGGCATCTGTGTGGTCACAGAAACTTGGCTCAAAGCTGCAGAGAGCACGCCAGCCTTACCTGGTTACTCATCCTATCATACATTCAGACCCCAAACTGTGTGTAGTAAAGCCAAAGGAGGTAGAGTTTCAATATATATTAAAGACATACACACCTCCAGGCTGGTCAAACAGTATGACACACAGGAGGGGTCTATATTACATTTTCGAAAGCCGACAGTGTTGAATCTGACATTGTCGACACGAGAATAGCGAAACTGCAGAACATCGAACAAGTAAGCGGAAATCTCCGTAAGGGGAGTTTTCCATTTACTTCAATGTAGTGCGGTCTCGGAGTTGGTATATTTAAGTAGCGGGGTGTGTGGGGGTGCAGGGGGACTGTTTTATGTTGTTTTTATTTTTTTTTCTCGACATTCCATGTTTTAATAGTTCGATCACTAAAAGTCGACCTTTAGTGATTCGAACTGTTAAATATTTGATGTTCTAATATAGACCCCACAGGAGACACTCCAGATGCAGTTAACTGTTGACAAGACCCCTATACAAATCATAGCTAGCTACCGGCCCCCAAATCTGACCCAACATGCCCAAACTGCCTATCTAGATTTCTTTGAATCTATCAAGACTCAACTCTTTACCCTGATCCTGGGTGACTTAACTACTCAAACATAGACTGGAAGAACTACTCTTGCCAGAACACAAATGCTCAGAGATTCCTCGATTTTGTCAATTCAAATGCTTTGGAACAGCTAGTCGATACTCCCGCAAGAGGAGATAATATCTTGGACTTGGTATTAACCAACATAAGTAACCACTGCAACATCTCTGCAGTATCATTCTCCCTTGTAAGATCTGAACATAAAGTAGTCATGTTTGAAGTCACCATTTCCCATGACCCCTCTCTAGCGAGGGTCAAACAAAAAAACTTCTCCAAAGCTGATTACAACCTCCTGAGGGATGGCATAAACAGCTTCTCAGTCACCCTCTCTAGGAACTGGCACCAGTATCCAAACCTATACCATATTACTGTACGAATGTTTATATAGATGCACGGAATCAGAAATACCTGACAGGACTAAATCATCCTCTGCAAGGAAGAGTAAACCTGTCTGGTGGACATCTACAATAAATAAACTCTATAACAAAAGAAAAGAATTTCTGACCAGGACCAAGAAGGAGCAGGTGCCCAATTGGAAGCAATCTCTCCTTAGCCTAAGCAAGCAAATAAGAGCACTAGTGAAATCCTCCAAAGCAAACTTCGAGTCCAAATTGGCCACATCTACTAAAGACAATCATAAGGCCTTCTTCACATATGTCCAAAATCTGTTCAGAACTGATGGTCAAGGACACCACATATACAAATGACGTAGATATAGCAAACTTGCTGGATGACAGATTCAGCAAAAATTTCACCTCTCTGCCCCCCCATCAGTAAATCAGGATATTCCCAGTACCTGCCCCCTTCCCCTTATATCTAGAGATCAGGTCATCACTGCTCTCTCAAAGGCAAAAAAATACAACTTCCATGGGACATGATAACATCTCAGGCTCTATCCTACATGAACTCAGACAGGAACTTGCACACCATTAGGCACCCTGTTCAACGAAAGCCTGAGTACTGGTTTTGTCCCAGCTGAGTGGAGGACAGCCACCGTCATCCCTTTACACAAAGGTGGAGCGTCCACTGATCCAGAAAATTACAGACCCATCAGCCTAACTAGCCTAATCTGCAAGGCCATGGAACAGGTTATCATGGACCTCATTAACAAGGACATTGGCAACCTCCAAACACTTGATCCCACACAGTTTGGCTTTGTCAAGGGGAGGGCATGTCTGTTAAATTTGGTTGACTTTTTTGTGACAGTTGCCAAAGCCATGATGGGTAGCCAGCTGGGTCACTGATAGAACCCACCTAGTCAAAATAGGGGAAGCCACCTCAAGCAGTAGACCCATATCGAGTGGTGTGCCCAAGGGATCAGTCTTGGGGCCTCTGATATTTGGGATATACTTTTCTGAGGTGCAAGCCAATTCTAGTGGGCTATGGCTGACCAAGTTTGCAGATGACTGCAAGCTGGGTGCTGTCATCAATTCTCCTAGTGACATGGACATCCTCCAAGAGGGTCTCACCCTAACAAATGACTGGTGCCAGAAACATGACCTCAAACTGAATGCCAAAAATGCACCATTATCCCTTTTGGGAGAATGACGTCCCCACAAATTATCACATTGGTAATAAAGCACCAAGCACGCAATCAGTTGTGAGGGAATTGGGCACCCAGGTTGATAGCAAACTGACTTTTGACCACCATATCGCCTCTGTTGTATGGAAAGCTTTCTACATGGCCCACCTCATTAGTAAGAGTATCTAATCCAGGGACAAGGTGGTCATAACATCCCTGCAGTAAAACACACAACTGAAACTCTTCTAAAAAAAAATAAAAAAAAACTGCAGAACAGTTAGAACAAAATACTTTACTGGTGCATCCGGTACCACGGCTTACGCCTTCAAGGAATGTTTAACACACCATACAGCATGTGTTTTATACATCTCTAAATACATCATTAAGCCACTAATTAATTATTTAACTAAATAATTATTTAATGAAACAGTTCCCATACTCTTTAAATACACAAATATGAATAATTAAAACCACATTGCACATATTTTCTGAAATACCTCTACTCACATTAACTACGATACATCTTTTTTAAATAACAATGAGCTACTTATTTAGACAAAATTCCATAGTGTTCCCTAACACGTAAAGGTTTACAAACTTATTTGTAGAGCTATTGTAATAACAGACCATGAAAGGACATAGTATATTTCTTATCCCACATTCAAATTAATATCCAGATTTAAACCCCTTGGATGTAAGGTACCAAAATTAATGATACATTTTGTTTCTAATAACATTAACCTGTTCAAGAATTCCTCTCCCTGGCAAGCTATAGGCTTGGCTAACACACTATAAGAAAAAGTGGAATCTGAGCCGCCATGATGTTACGTGTTAATATCTATGCTAATGACATTATTAACCACTAGTTTGCCCCTTCATAGGGGTCACAGGATTCATGAGGTTTTCCAAGTGATTGCAGCTCAAAGCCATCAAAACTTTGCCATTACCCATTCTCTGTGTCTCCTTTTTCAAAACATGGGGTAAATTTGAGGGCGCCCATCCAGTCATTCAGGTTGTGGTTGAAACATAATAATATATCACATGGCTTAACCTGTTGGGCAGCACATTCTAAAGAAGGGAGAGGGTCATCATCACATCCTATATATCTGCTGATGAAGATTTAGGTCATTGGATCTGCTGTTTGCTATGCTAATTAGAAGATGTAGGAGATCAAAGACAAATTGATATCTAATGGCATGATATAAAGCCCTCAAACATCTGTAGAAAACTGACTAAAGGGATAAAGCTTATAGCCTCTCTTGGTATCTCAGGATTGTTAAGCCTCAAATCTTCTTAGAAACATCTGGGGTTTCTCTAGTTGACATTTTGAGTGAGGTACATTCTGAAGGGAGTATTGCACTATGTAATTGGTCTAATCTGTGCAGAATATAAAGCAACAATGACATCTTTAGAGTTAGATGATACATCATTGGCTATTATTTGTCCTAAGCAGAATTTTCTGACTACAGCTGTGACATGATGATCAAAGATCCTGACTAAATTTTCATTTATTAGCAGAGTATTCTGCTAAGACTTTCCAAACAGATGCCCAAAACAAGTTTATTCAAGTCACAAATCGGTCAAGTTCCAAGCTCTGCTTAAAATTTAGTAAAAGAAGACAGCAATTATACATCAAGGAATTGACCAAAAGCTCAGAGGCAACAAACACTATGATCACAGTGATACTCTTAAGCACTTGCTAATTATGATATAGATAGCACCCCTCTAAGCCCAAACTCACTGGTGTGAGACTTGAAGGCACAGGTTGATAGCAATCTAAACTTCGATCACCATGTGTCCATTGTGGTAAGGAAAGCCTTCTACGTTGCACATCTCAGAAACAAGGGCATCACATCCAAGACTAGGGAAGTTATAACTGCTGTACTCGACCCTTGTCAGATCACTAATTGAGTACAATGGTACCTTTTGTATGTATCTCACCAGACACCTGCGGCAACTAGAGAGACCACACAGGTTTCTAACCAAGTGAACCCAGGGCTTCCAAAGCATGACTTACATGAAAAGACTGAAAGTCCTGTAACTGTACTCTGTATCATACAGGCTGCTGAGAGACAACCTGTGTCTGACCTAGAGAGCAGTGTCTGACTGTGCCCTAATGGAAATGCTGCATATCCGCAAGTCAAATGGGATAAGAGACACTCATTCCAGGGATTTCAGCCTAGCCTGTGACATTAACAAATCATGTCGGAGGGATAGATATATCTCCCAGAGATTGCCACTCTTCTGGAATAAGCTCCCACTTCACGTGAAGCAGAGCTCCTCAATGACCCTACTTAAGCCCAACCTCGACCATTGGATGGGTGACCTTAAATTCACTCCAGGGGTGGCACCTATGGCCCTCATGGACAGGGGTAGTCTGTGCTGATCATAGAATCCCTCTGCTTACAACCATCTAACTATTATCAATTAAGGTACATGTTATTTTTACATGGCTAGGCCTGTAAAAGCCCTAGGGCTATTAGCCTAGTAACCTCCTATGAACCTATAACCTTAGCACCTAGATACAACAATAATACATCTCACGGTTTGGTTTGACCATAATCGATCTTTTAAATGTCATATTGAAGTAAAAACATTAAAGTAGTTATCCACCTAAGACTTTTCTATAAACTGCCAGCCTCTTAAGACACGATGCAAGGAAAGCCACTGGAATAAATTTATTTTATTTTATTGTACATTTGTTTACCAAAATGGTACTCTGGTCACAACTAACTGTTTGTGGGTATTTCAAAAAGAAGAAGAAAAAAAAGAGGTGAGAGGGAATATGGTGTACATATCAAAAACAGAACAGAAACTTACAATACATAAAAACTGCACAGTAGCAATTAAAAGATATAGCAACAGTTATGATAGAAATGCAAATTTTGCAATTCACATGATTATATTTCAGGTTTAAATCATGATAGAAATGCTGTGGGATGATGATAGTCATGGCAGGGGGAGGGTGTGGTGGTGGTGGGGCTAGAAGTTGGTAATAGTTGAGAGGATGAGAGGCCTTTATGTGATGTGGCCTGCTGTGTGACAAGTACAGATTGATTTGGTGTGGAGGAATTGCTTTAATTTCAGCTTTGTAGGTGGGAGGAGGGGGATTGCAGTCCCTTTAGGTGGGGGGGGGGGTACCATATTTTAGCAGCAAGGATGGAGAAAGAGTGGCCAGTGCAGTGTAGCCTGGTTTGTTGGGGTCGGTGTGGGGTGTCTGCTTGGGAGAAGCACCTAAGGTCATAGTGTGTGTGTTTAGTATAAAGTTTGGCAGCTAATGCTGGGAATGAGTTAGGACAGAGAAGTTTGAGTATGTGAGGACCTAGTAGCAGTCCTACTCTGTACTGCACTGTGAACCATTTGGCCTCGTTGAGGATAAGGCAATGGTGCTTTTGAGAAGGGGAGTTAATAATGAAGGGACAGATTTTGTTTCAATAGTCTGTAGTGTGGAGGTGTTTTTCTTAGATGCTGTAGCTATTATGGGTAGTCCATATTCAAGATTGATCAGGATTCCTTTCCCTATAGCTGCTCTGGGTGGTTCGGATAAGTAGGGTGAGGTTTTCCTAGCCAAGAAGAGAAGAGAGTTAACTTTTTCCCTTGGTTTTTCTATATGGGTACTGAATGTTGGTGATTGGTCTGGCCACAAACTAAGGGTTTTAAAGGAGTTGGTTGTTTCAATTGGTGTGTCATAAGGGGAGGGGGGGTATTGAGTGACTTTGGTGAATTTTTAAAGCTCTGTGGGGTGCCAAATAGCATGTATTTTTGTTTTTGAAGGATTAAGTGTTTGTGGTTAATGAGATATCAATTGATAGAGTTAAGGTGTGTTGTGACTGTGTTTTGATTGTAGAGTGATTGTGGCTGGACCTAAAGGGTACCATATCATCACAGCAGAGAATTAGTTGTAGAGAAGGAAGGCCATGAAGGAGCTTGTTTTTAATGAAAATAGAAAGAAGAGAAGAGAAAAGAGAAGAGAACAGCAGCTAGGAGAGAACCTCGAGTGCGCCCACTGAAAGAGATGTGGGCTGAGAGAAGAAAGATCCGAATATAACTGTACAAGAAGTCCTGCAACCAAGTGATGGGTATGTTACTAATGCCAATGCTCTGAAGAGACAGAAGGAGGAGTTAGTGGTTGATAAGGTCAAAGCTTTTGTGAGGTCAATGAACATTGTTCCTGATAGCTTACCTTTGACCATGTTGAGAAGAATTTCATCAGTTAAGCACCAAAGTGCCGTTATTGTACTATGACCTCTCCACAGTCCATGCTGTTTTAGTGTCATAATTGTACTATGACCTGCTGAGAATCCATGCTGCTTTAGGGTAAGGAGATGGTATTATTGAATGTAGCTTGAAAGTTGGATGTAGTGATTTTTTTGTAGCACCTTGCAAAGAGTAGGTAGGATGGAAATGGGACAACAGTGAGATGTTTTGGGGTTTAAGTTGTTTGGGCAGGGGGTAATGTTTGCTGTTTTTCAGATGATCAACATTATATTTTGAGTCAGACAAAGGTTAAAGATGTGATGAAAAGGCTGGGTTAGAAATTCACTGCAAGTGGTCGATAAACCAAAGAAAGATGTGGTCTAAATCTGTGAAAGAGTCTGTGGACATGTTGTCAAATAGGTTACCGATTTGCTTATGTGAGACTTTTTTAAAGTGGAAAGTGGGGATGAAGGGAGGGTCTCTGACAGAGAGAAGAGGAGAAGAGAGGGGAATAGAAATGTTCCTGATGGTTCCTTTGATAAATGTTCTTGTATAAAGATTAAAGCATGTACTCCTTGTAGTTTTTTTCATTTTGACTTACAATAGTAACCTAATCCAGGCTACTGTCAACAAAACGTTGTTTTACTGCATTCTCCATCAATAGGAAACACCACCGTTATTCTGTTGAATGGGCATACGGACTTTCTGCTTCTGCATAAGCATCATTGCCTGACCACTGTAATATATGTGTCTATACCTTTGGTACTTTCATCTCATAGCAAGCAAATTAGTGTGAACTAATTGCATATCCTAAGGTCTGCTCCACAACACACCACTGTGCTTATATCTCCTTCCTTTGCTGTATCTATTGCAACCTCTAAAATCATTTGAAAGGATTGCTGCCTGAGCTATGAGACAGCCCCCAAGCTGAGCAGGCAGAACTGTTTGCAGCTAGTATTCTAAAGTTTTATTGTAAATGGCATTGATTAGCTGCTGCTCTTCAAGTGTTGGATTGTTTTGCTCTTGTCCCTCCTCTGCCCCCGGCTACCCCTGATGATTGACGTTTAATACTTACAGTACTTCTTCCACAGCTTGCACCATATATATCTAAAATGGGAAACAAAACACCTACAACATATGGAAAGTGTACAAACCATGCAATACATAAAATACATTGACTTCTAGAAATACTTTTTTACACCTCCCAAATAAGTCACCCCCTCCAAAAACTTAACATTGTTACAGTAATCAATTTCTAAAATGCGCACATTGTTTACTGACAACACATACCCTTTTCTGACACAATTTTTTTCATTTAAAACATGCATATCTTCTCACAGACGTAACTATAAACCTGTATGTAGTCTCTATGGTATCTCCATAAACTAATTTTCAAGTAAGTAACAAACTTTTTACAGAACTAATCATAACTTGAAACAGTGGCTAACCTAATAACACTATGGCTAATAATATCAACATTTTTTTTGATACTCACATATATTACAAACTATGACTATCCACCCACGTTTACACAGATCAATCAAACATACACTTCCCACATGAAAAAGACACCTGCAGCAACCCCCACAACATCAGAATTGCCTCTTAAATAATTGACCATAAGAGCATGAACGTCTAAAACTGAAATGCCTATCTCCACATAATCCCAACCATAAAAAAGAACCATACATAATGCCGTATATAAAGCTGTCATTACTACAAAAAGAATGCACCTTCATGCAAATTCACCCTTCTCTTTGGAAATACTGAACTGACTTCAGGCCATATCTCTTTAATACCCCACCTCAGAATAAGTTTGCATACGACAATAAAATATACAACTATGGAATGAAGTTTACCCACATGAATATAAGTAGTTTGTGCAAGAAAATGAATGTTACACAGCTGAATAGAATATAATAAACCCTGACATAGTAAGTATAACAGAGACCAAATAAATCAAAAATAAAATGAAGAAATCTTACCTCTTATCTATAACATACAAAGATTTGATCATATATCAGACACACAGGTGGTATCTCAATGTTAAACTCAAACCAGCTATAACTAACAATGGACCAACAGCTGCAAAAAATCTCTGAATGTTATCTACCACACATTAACGTGTGGGTGTTTCTGCCTCAAAGACAGCAAGGTCAAGGTTCAAAACCCGCCATCCTAGTTAAACTTGAGAAGTTTGGTAGTAGAATGCACTGGAAAATGAGTAGAATTGTGGGCAACACAGACTGAACATGGTGTCTACTGGGAGAAGATTTATGTGGATTAACTGCATCAGCTGTGGTATGCAGTATCCTGAAGATAAGAGAACACAGACCACAAATTCCATGTTCTGTAAGGACTTTGCCTCTCAGTGGTGTAAAATTGGATGTAGATGAATTGGTCATGCCTCACCAAAAATGGGCATGGGAATTTGCTGGTGCTAAGTGGTTGGAGGAGCTGGTCTTTTGCAACCTAATCTAGGGACCTGTGTTAATAGTGGGAGGGGTCTATGTTCCCCTACTGGTCAGTGTGTGTGTTTGTCATAAAGCTCACCCTCCCTGGGTGCCAGTAGGCAGCTGACTGGCTGGCTGGCTGGCTGTTTCACAAATTGCCCAGGCTGGGTTACCTGGGATACCTCTTTTAAACCAATTAACTCACCAAAAATGAATTAAAGATTGCTACAGTGAATATAGGTTCCTTGGTGGGATGCATCCTGGAAGTGGGTGGCAGGATGGTAATAAAGAAACTGGACTTGCTGTGTATCCAGGAGTCAAGGTGGAAGGGCAACAAAGTTACATCCTGTTAGATCCAGTGTCTTGTACTTTGAGGTAGGACAGACAAGAAATGTTGTGAGGATCATGGTGAAACAGATTCATATAAAGATAGTGAGAGATGTCTTCACAGTCAGTGACAGACTCATGGCACTCAGACTCCAATGTATGGATGGAGCAGTCTTCCTGATTACAACCTATGTCCCACAGCTGGACTTGGGCTGTGATGGTGAGGAATACAGAGGATTTCAACAACAGTTGCTGGACCTCCAGGAGAAACGTGGACTAAATGAATTGTTCTTAATAATGGGTGACCTGACTGCTCATATATGGGCAGACAGGCTATATGGACTGCCTAGGTCTACATTGTTGAGCAACAGGAATAATGAAGGAGAGGTCATTCTTGATTTCTGTCTGGCAAACCACTTAAATGTGACCAACACATGGCTCACTAAAAGAGACAGTCACAAGATGGTGTACTACTGTAGACAGCAAGTAACACGACCAGACTTACCCCTACTAAAGAAACTGCACTGATATCTAACTGAAATTGTAAAGCCATCTCCAGAAGTTGTTGGCCGTGCCACAAAAAAAAACAAACAAAAAAAAACTGATGGCCATAATCACCTGCAAGCAGTGTGCACAGCAGTCTTTAAGATCAACAGAGACTAGGCTGAAGACTTGGAAGGTGACAGAAATGAAGGCCCATGAGTAAGCTCAAAGGTAGATGGAAGGAGTACTTCAAGAAGTATCTTAATAAGGAAAACCGCACAGATATTATACTGCTGTATGTACAATCTATGATGACTGGAGAAGAACCTACCTTAGAAGAAACACAACATGGATTACAAAAATGCCTACACCTACACCACTAGCCATTGTTCACACTCCTCTGCTTCATCAGTCCTAACTAACATACAAGCAGCCCACCTAAACAAGTCACAAACTTTATAAAACTGCAACCTGTGCAGTATATCTGCTGGATAGAAGTCAACAACTGTACTGCTCTAAACAAAAAAGACTGTGTAGAGCTATAAAATGTCTTTGAGTACTCCTAATACAAAATCATACACAACATCCTATACAAACCAAACAAATGCCTGGCATATATCAGTCTTGTTTAAAAATACAACCCTTCATGACTCCTTAGATCTAAAATCACATACTCACAACGAAATAAAAAAAAATATGCACATTCATTGTATTCTGTATCTGTAGCAAAAAAACAGAACCCAGTTCCAAATAACATGTAATCAGAATGTAACCCAAAAATATTCCTAACAACCTTAAAAAATCACCTCCTGTCAAAATAGATCCCTTTATGCTCATTGTGTAATCTTCTATATAAAAACACTGACCACCTCCTGTCAAAATAGATCCCTTTATGCTCATTGTGTAATCTTCTATATAAAAAACACTGACCAATCATATACAAACATTAAAATAGTTCTTCTACCATATTTTTAATTCTTAATACCTATCCCTATGCACAGACCACTTTCCTTGCAGTTCTTACCTTCCTTCTTGTGTTCAATTCAAGCCTTCATTACCACTGTCTTTACTTTCTCTACCTTATTTTCCAACCATAAATTACACTTACTTTTTCCTATATAAATTTACTGTTTTCGACAAGTATATTCCACTTTGCCCACCCCTTGAAAATGTCATTATTTTGTTATTGTAACTCATATCCATAACTACTGTACCACCTCCTTTGTCCGGTGCTATAATCTGTACATTCTGTCATTTAATAAAATTCACCCAGTCAAGATCCTGCTCAGATAAATTGTTCCATCCTGTCCTTTGTTGGGAATAAAAATAGTCCCTCAAATCCATTTCACAGATTTTTTCATATAACGACAAAACTGGGTGCAGAGGTGGGTTTAAAGTGCTTGCCAGTTTAAATACACTCAGGACATCAGGCACATCTTTTAACATCAGGGATAAGTTAATTTTTCTGAAGTAAAGCTTCAAACCAATTATACATTCAGGAAGAGATGCACGTTTACTCATGAAAAAAGAAAAACCTTTCATAAATAAATTTGCACAATCTACATCGAGTGATAGTTCCGAGTAGATATAAATCTTAAAAATATCCCCGTTACTAACTATAACCTTGGGCATGTCATTCATAATTTCATGCCTGGGTTGCTTGTTTGAATTATCTCCTCCTCCTCCTATTCTAATTGGTTCCTGGTTGATGAAAATGGTGGGGTGGGTTCCTCATTGTAGATGAATGTTGGCTGCTCCTCATGATCAGATATCGTATTTTA
Source organism: Protopterus annectens (assembly GCF_019279795.1). NCBI lineage: Eukaryota > Metazoa > Chordata > Ceratodontiformes > Protopteridae > Protopterus > Protopterus annectens. Next base: position 723,950,935 of record NC_056728.1, on the reverse strand, counting down.
CTCTCTGTATTTTCAGATAGTATATTTTACGGTCAGTAGTCACAGTAGCAAAACATCATTATGACAACAAGCTGTGCAGCTGGCTGATGTGCAAATCTTGGGGAAAGCTACAATCCTTCTGGAGTGTATACAAAACACCTCACCATACCATGGTCTAGAAAATGGTAGTTTTGGTGCCCTTGTCCAAAGGTAGCCCCTCTACTGACTCTGAAAATTACAGGCTTATTAGTCTCGCTAGTATTGTTTGCAAGGCAGTGGAACATATTGTAGGTTAACTAATAACCAATGATGCAGGCGGCCTTATATCCTTGGATACACACTAGTTCAGCTTTGTAAAAAGCAGATCATGCCTACTCAGCCTGTTTGAGGTTTTTGAAAGGGTTACTGAGGCCATGGATAAGTGAAATGCAGTCCACACTGTTTATATGGACCTTGGCAATAACTTTGGCATTTTCCTCCATACTGGGATTATTAAAAAGCTCTCCATTCTCACTATTAACCCATACATATTTTCTGGATTGGTAATCACTTGTCTGACTGGACCCATATTGTTACGGTCAGGCATATTCGCTGTGTCCTGGACACCCTTCTCTTTGGAAGATAATTCTGAGGCATAACGAACGATGGTTAACAAGTTTTCATGACAACGGCAATGTGGGGACTGTTTTCAAAATCCCATTTTGAGCAAGGGCCTGACCAAACAAAAGCTTAGTGTATTAATTATAGGCTTGCACTAAACACCAAGAAATACAGCAGAGTTTTCTTTGATAAAACTAACCTCACAACTGCTTACTATATAGAGACATTCCACTTAAATTTGACATAGTTGCCAATGACTTGGGTACATATGTTGATAACAGACTTCCCTGTGCCATCCACGTTTCTGTAGTGATTAGAAAATCCTTCTACCATGCACAGCTTATCCTTCATGGTAACACCTTAAGGTCCAAAGAAGTAATTGTCACAATTTTTTTTATCCCTTATTAGAGCCATCACTGAATATAATGCACCCTTCAGCATGCATCTCACTAAGCACCTATACCAGCTTAAGAGACCTCAAAGTTTCCTTACCAAAAAAAAAAGTCTGGTCTCTGTATCCTTTGCTGCTGTGTTAGACTAAAATTCCTGTGCCTCTTCTCAATACCACATAGATTCCTGAGGACAGAATACTGCTTAGTCCTGTGTGTTATGAACAACCTAGCACTTTTTGAACTCCTTCAACTAACAATGGTAAAGCAAACACTGATTTTCAAGACATAAAAACCTATACTAGCACAACAACACAAGATGGCTCAATAAGATTCCTAACTCTATGGATTTCTTATTTTTTAATAGGTTGCCATTACCTATCCAGCTGAGGACTTCCCTAGAAACCTTTAAAACCAACTTGGGTGACAGGATAAATATATTTCTTTACCAGGGGGTTGTGCAGAAAGTCACTTCATAGGGGATGTTGTAAGTCTGGTATTAGGTAATCTGGTTGAGCTTCTTGATGGTCTTCTTCGGCTGTAAGTTTAGAAGGAACCTATGAACATTTTATTGGTTGCCCCCCCCCCCCCCAAAAAAAAGAATGGTATCAATCATGGATGTGAAAAAAGAGAACCTTCCTCTACAATGGGTAAGTTGACATAAACCATACAAACCCATTCCTTCCCTCTTGCTATCCAATGACTGAACTACTAAATGAACTCAGATTATCAGAGCTACAGTTAGGATTGGAATGGAGCTGTAGTCTTGACTTAATTTGATCCATTAATATAGTCTCATTTTAGCCACATTTTGGGGTAAAATTTAAAACTTTCACAATATAGTGACCTGTGAATTTTATAAAGTTTGTATATATTTTAATTTGTGCAGTAGATTAAGTGGAATGTATTTTATTCACTAAAGCATCACTGTTTAAACTGTAGCCAAAATACATGGAGTAAGTATGAATCTGCATATGCAAGGCTGTATGCATGCTTGCTGTTTACTACTGAAATGAAGGAAGCATTTTCTTTGTTTGCTTAAATTAGTGTAAAATAACGTCAGAACCATAACTCCTATACAATATTGACCAGCAATTCACCGACATCTGCATTCAACTTAATTTGAAATAGCTTTAGGTGACATCAGTCACCCAAGCTATTCAGTGTAAATAACCCTTAGACTTTCACGTCAATGGCACATGTTTTTCGCTGTTTTGTAGGGTGGCAAGCCCCCCTGCACCCCCCACACCCCGTGCAAATTATATATACCAAATCCAAGATCACACTACACTGTTTCTCACTGTACCATGATCTCTATTCATAATACCAAACTCAGACTACCGGATTACGCTTCACATTCATTATTGTGAATTCGTAGTAGTCCGGTTCAGCATTGTGCCTCTTTGAAACTTGCCTTTCAACCACACAACATTTGATCCCCTGCACTGCAGGATTGCAATAGTAATCCATGTTTACAACACTGCTATTTTTCAATATTTTACTTCAGAATTTCTGTTCTAGTATATGAACTCCTTGTTGGACTCTGGCATTTTTCTGGAAGTGGGCTCTTTGTGCCATTACTCCTCCAAGGGTCACCCTTGGAAAACTAGCATAAGATGAGGGACCACCCATGTTGGTTCATTTAGATACTCTGAGGAAATCTTCTAAAACAAAGATACCAAACTTCATCTCTGGATCGTGGCTTGGGAGTGGTGTTTACCTGCAAGCACCTGTCAGATAAGCCACCCAGAAAAGCTACATATAGAGCCATCAAGTAGGCTCACTCCACAAAATGCAAAGAGTAGATTCAGGACTGCTTCTTCACCTAGATACGCCCTTATTTTCTTTTTAGGATACCTCTGTAGAATGGGCAAAACAAATAAAAAGCTACAGGCTGTTTCCAGGATAGAATTCACTGTCATATAAAATTTAGGTTTATGTTAATTTGTGAAGAGTTATCCTGGCTTGAGTGCTGTGTTTTACAGATCAGTTTATTTATGCTTGTGTCTTCTGAACAGAACTTGAAATGTGTGTGTGTGTGTGTGTGTGTGTGTGTGTGTGTGTGTGTGTGTGTGTGTGTGTGTGTATATATCTATATATATGTGTATATATATCTATCTATATATATATATATATATATATATATATATATATATATATATATACACACACACACACACACACACACACACACACACACACACACACACACACTCACACACACACATATATATATATATATATATATATATATAGTTATTGCGGTGGTGGTGCTGCGGTAGCGTTGTCGTCTCACAGTAAAACGTTGTCCTGTTCGATTCTCAGCTAAAGTGCTGGCAACTCAGCATGTAAAAATCTACCGCCAATCATTAGTGGACTGGAGTTCTGCTGTGGCGACCCCTAACTGGGAAAAGCCGAAAGACACAACAACAACAACAACATATATATCTATATATATATATATATATATATATATATATATATATATATATATATATATATATATATATATATATATATATATATATCAAAACAAAAGGATGGCAGGTACTCCACAACAATCGAAGCAAACCACTGAATATAGCTTAAAATGTACTCTTTATTCCACAAAGTAAGTGCTTTTGCGTCTCCAAGGACCCTTCTTCAGACTTGAAAACAGTTACAAAGCACTCAAAATCCTTTTAAATATATCTTCACTTCTATCAAAAACCAATAAAATGTCTGATAAAAATCACACAATGAAAGCTTTTAATAAAAACACTTAAAGTTGCAGTCCTTTTAGACTAATAGCATAAGTATATATGGATGGTTCCATATGTATATGCATATATATAAATTGAGAATAAGTTACAAAATACATATTCTAAAATTCTTTCATATGAGACAAAAAACTTTGTTAATGAACTTGTAAACATATAACTTATAGATCAGTTTTACTAACACATCCTAAATTATAAATAGCTCTAAATACAAAAAATAGCTCTATATACAAAAAATACTTATAATAACACATTTATATTCATAGACAATGTAATGACTAAGCATGATTCAATAAACAAAAAGTAGCATATACATATTCCTTGTAAATGCACATGCAAAAATATATTAATAATTATGTCACTGGGACTTAATGTTTTAAGGCTCAATCAAGCAAGAGTGGTTTCAATGAGACTCTATCATTCAAACCATGTCCCCTATCCGCTTGTAACCTAACTATCCACTTCCCTTCCTCTTTCTCTGTATAATTGCTAATATTGCCTAACCTCTCTGTGGCATATATAAGTTCTAATACTAGGAACTTAAAAGTGTGAGTTGTGTCATTCTGTAAAACATGTTTATCTATAGCATTACCTTCATTTTCCCTGCTAATAGCATAAACATGTTCCCTTATCCTTTCTCTAAGTGTCCTATTCGTCTTCCCTACATAACGACTGCATTTTTGACACATAGCTAGATGGACCACATTCCTAGATCTACAATCAGCGTAATGATTGAATTCTTATCTAATGTGCATATATCGATGTTTTATTGGCTATGAAACTACATTGATCACAGTTATGGCAAGAAAAAGTTCCTTTCCTTGAAGAGTGTAACCTCTTTTTACCATTGTTCTCATAGCATAAAATCCTTTTTAGTGATTTTGTATTCCTGTAACTAAAACTGGGGTATGTACCTACTACTTCCTTTATTTGCTCATCTAATAATAGTATTCCCCAATTCCTCCTGATTACATCAGTTATTGTATTGTTACTATTAGTATAGGGAATAACTAACCTCTTAGCTCTGAAATTATTATTTTTACACACTATATGTGAATGGTTACTCCTTCTAATATATGGTTGTCCTGCTTTCTCACATTCAACTTCCTGCAGTGTTTCAAGATCCCTATTATGGCATCCTCTCTCTGTAAAATCTCTCTGTATACCATTAATGGCTTCCCTATAAACTGCATCATCACTTACTAAGCGAGAACATCTCAATGCTTGATTTCTTACTATATTTCTATGTACATGTGGTGGATGCATGCTATTTCGGTGTAGAAGCGCTTTCCTTCGACATGGTTTCCTGTAGACTTCTGTACTGATTCCTAAGTAATACATCTAAAAATTCAATCCTATTCGGAGATCTCTCACTTGTTAATGTAAGGAAAGTAGTGGTTCCATTAATATGGGATATAAATTCATCTAGAGTATCTAAATCACCTCCCCAAATGAGGAAGACATCGTCTACAAATCTTTTATAATACTTAATATATTTGGAAAATAATATATGATCCAGAACATAGGTGTACTCCCAATATGCCATCACCAAATTCGCATAAGAGTTGGCACATGGTGTGCCCATCGCTACTCCTGTAGTCTGTAAGAAATAAATCCTATCAAAGGTAAATACATTGTTAGTAAGGACTAAATCCATTAACATGGTAATCCTAATAACCTGACTATTTACTAGTCCTTTTTGAATTAAATGCAACCTCAAAAAAATCTACTCTGATGCTGTTGGGTATACTAGTAAAAAGTGATGTTACATCTATTGTAACCATGTAATCTGAATCATTCAACCTACCATTCAGATTATAGGGTGCTAGAGTCTCTAGAAACTGTTGAGTATCTCTTGGAACCAAATCGGTGGAATCTACTATTGGCCTTAACTGTTTCTCTAAATTAATAGATATACTCTCTGTCAGCCATCCTTTTCCTGAAGCAGTAGGTCTGAGGGGTGGGTTGTCTAGTGTTTTGTGTATTTTGGGAAGACCCCTAAATGTAGGAACCAATGGTTTCTCAACAAAAAATACTTATATAAACTACTATCTATGACACTACACATTAACATATAATAAAGGTCTTCATAGACATCTTTAATAACCTTATCCAGTTGAGACATCATCAAAATTCTGTATGTAATTGGGTCTGACAACATAATACTGATACTAGTTTGTGTGTGTGTATATATATATATATATATATATATATATATATATATATATATATGCGTGTGTGTGTGTGTGTGTGTGTGTGTGTGTGTATGTGTGTATACATACACACACACATATACATATATAGATATATATGTATGTATACACACAAATATATATATATATATATATATATATATATATATATATATATATATATATACATATATATATGTATGTATACACACACACACACACACACACACACACACACACACACACACACACACACACACACACACACGCAAAAAACTAATTCAAAACAGGTTAACAGATAGCCCATGTTCTAAGTACAATAATGCCGTCATGGCTGAGTAAGATGGGGAAGCCCAATGCTGTCTGGGCAGTCTGTCCCCAGGATTCAGCAAGCTCTGCATGGCATGCAGGAATAGTGCAAGAGCTGCTGCAGGCAATATGGCTGATGTGCGAACCAGGAATGAGCTCCCGGGACGTGCATGAGTGCTCCTGCACTATTCCTGCACAGACATAGCCCCTGTATGCTAATTACCTGATTTGCTGGTGAAAATCATGCAACTGAGGTGAATTAGCGATCCAGGAAGCAGGCAGGCATCCGTGCAGGAATAGTATAGACTGCAGAAATGTATTCAGTCAGTAGCTGAATACATTTCTGCAAACTGCAAAACGGGGGCATGACAGCTCATAAAAATGCATGTATTAGAAGGGTTAGGGCCAAATATATGGCCATAGGCATGAAAATTAGTTGCAAAATTATAAAAATTAACTTTTTTTGGCCAATTTCGGCTGTTTAAGCACAGGGCAGCGGTGCGCAAACGGGATCGGCCTGAGAATAATAAAAAAGCTGGAAATAAGCTTTTAAACCAAAAGCATAATTTTGCCATAGTAGTCAATGGCATGCATAGCACAACAAGACCATGGAATAGTGGTTGCTGAAGGGGAAGGCTGAGTGCCAGTTTTGTAACCATGCATTAGCAGTCAATCCTATGCAAATGAGGGCAATGATACTGAATCACAGATTTCCCCTGAGTGCTAGCTGGCACCCAACCATGTAGGTGCAGTAATACCATGCTGTAAGCCTAAGAGCTAGATGACTTCATAAGGGGGCGTGTAATGCATGCTGTGAGCTTACTGGAGTGCTGTGGCCCGTGTTTGCCCTTAGCTAAGCACAGCTAAGGAAGGGGGTGTGTCTGAAGCTGCCTAGCAGTATTTACATTGCCTAAATGGGTGTGCACATCGCGCCCAGGGTTTTTAAACAGAAAAAAAAAACAGGAAATAGCAGCTCTGTTCACATCTGAGCAATAATGCACCTCAGGGCTTAAACAGGAAGGCAATGGGAAGGGAAAACAGCAGTAGGAAGGTAATCAAGGAGAACTAGCATAGCTAGCAGGTGGAATGTATCAGAATCAGCCAATTACACAGGCAGCAGCCCAGCCCAGAACACTACTATAAACTATGCAAACACCTTTCCCTCTGTTTTTTCCCACAAACTCTACACCACCGGTGTACACAAATGGGGAAATTTTACCTAATAAAAGTAACAAAATGATAGGGGCTGCTTTTGCTCTCATAAGTCAATATGTGAAAGAGGCTGAGGGTGGTGAGGATGAGAATGCCGACGACCAACCCTCAGTGAGGAGAAGGAGAGGAGTGTACAGACCCAGGGTAACCTACCAGGGGCTACATGAGCTGGAGATATTGGAGTGCTATAGGGTAGACAGGGACCTCCTACAGCAAATTGTTGAGCTGTGCCAGCCATGCCTCACACACAGAACCAACAGAGGGGAACCCATCCCAGTGGATACCAAGGTATGTGTAGGCTTAGGAATACTAGCCACAGGTACCTTTCAAAGGCCATCTGGGGATATCATGGGGATCTCAAAGGCATCAGCATCCAGGGTACTCCACCAATTCCTGGATGCTATGTCAGCACATGATGCCGGTGAGCAAATATATTTCCACAACACCCATGAGGCATTCACCAGCAATATGCATCTCTTCCACTAAATAGCAGAACACTCTGAGGTAGTGGGTGCTATAGACTGCATGCACATACACATCAAAGCACCACCTGGTGAGCGGGGTAGGGTCTACATAAACCACAAGGGCTTCACCTCCATCAACTGCCAGGTCATGTGCGATGCCCAGGGCATTATAATGAATGTGTGTGCTGGCAGCCCTGGAAGTCATCCTGACTCCCACATCTGGCGTATGATGCATCTGTACCAGAGATTTGCCAGTGGGGACATCCCATATGGCCACCTACTTGGGGATGCTGGTTACATACTGTAGCCATGGCTGATGACACCCATCAGAAATACACACACACCCAAACAAGAACTCCATAATGAGGCACACTCACAAACCAGAATCATAATAGACCGTGTGTTTGGGATGCTCAGTCATGGTTCTGGTGCCTGGACATATCCGGGGGAGCCTTACAGTACTCTCCAGCTACATGTAACCAAATTGCCATTGTATGTGCCATGCTACATAATATGATTCTGCAAAAAACAGCTGCAGCAGGAATAGCACAGAGCAGGGCCACACAGCCCCCCACCATTGCCAAGGCCAGCACACAGGCACAGAGTGACTCGGAGGTGGAACAATCCAAGCCTGCCCCTGCAGGCAGAAGGAGGTGTGCCCAGTATGCCCAGGCTTTGGCAAAGAGACAACGCATAACACATACACTGACACTGTAGGAGCCCAGGGAATGACACCTCTCTCTGACTCGCACATACAGTAAAAGGGATGCCAAACATGACACTACCTGTACTTAACCATGCATAGGGAGTGTGCTATGTGCATCCAACATAGTCAGCCCTCCAGCACCATCCTCAATACTGGCACAGCCACAAGGTAAGTCACTCTCCCTATCAATTGCTGAATGGAGTAGTATGCTTTGCTACTTGTATCTATGGTACAAATGTGAGCATGCAAGGGAATCGGGTGGCTGAATGGGATGGCAGCAGATAGTAGACACCTATATGGGCAGCATGAAATCCATAACAAATACTGGTGTCGACATAGTAGGCAGTACTAGACAAGGTGATAAATCCCACTGCAGGACATGTGGTGGACCAAATGTGCGTCCATAGGACACACACATGCATGTCAGTGAGGCTCACATACCCAACAACAGTCTCAGCCAGCAGGACAGGTGTAGATGACCACAAAGAAAGGCTGTGCTAAGGGCTCCAATCGATGGCAATTGAGAACAGCCACTCTCCAGACCTAGACAGACTACAACAGGTCAGGCAGTTGGATGTTACTTCTGAAGGGTAAGAAGTCTGAAACTGAAATGTAGGTCAATAAAACCTAAGATCTGTACTACACTGATATGCCTCTAGTCTGCATGACAGGTCAGAATACAGAATGGAATGGAAGCCAGCAGAGTACCTGAAATACCAGTACAGTCATAGCAAATGTTTACAGTTGTCAGGTGTACCCCCCCCCCCCAATCCTCAGTAGAAATGTGGTAACATGTACGTGTGGGTATAATAACAGTGGAGCACAGATTACCTGAGCTGGCCAAATTAGCAGGATAGATTGTTGCACGTGTACAATACGCAGGGCTCTGTGTGTTAGGTTGTTGTGTGTTGTATATTGTGTGAAAGTGGTCAGCATGTAGGCATGGGGGGTTGTGTCCTGGAGGCCTATGGCCAGTACTGTTGATGACAGGGCCAAGTTCTAACAACTGCAGTTCCAAATACAATGCATCCCAACAAGACCCAGTCCAGCAGTAATCCATACTAATTGTTCGGATGTAATATCTGTCACCATCTGAAAGATGGACATGGCATGAATGTGGGCCCAGACATACACACAGTACACAGGTGGAAGTACCCTAGACAGAGAGTGTATAAAATGTTACTGTCAAATGGACACACCTTTGGAATTGTGCATACAGGTTAGCAGCACATTAGTTGTCTGTGTAGTATGGAATACTAATGTAGTCTTGCCAAACACTGGAAGACTACAAAAGGCACAGTTATGAAATACTGAGAAACTGCTCATGTCCCCGCACAAGCCAACATAAGGGGAATGCCCCACATATGTCTGTGAGTCAGCTGCAATAAGCTTCCATAGCACACATGTACCCAGCTTACCCCACCATCAGCCACAGGTTCATCATAGGTCTTATCCCTGCCATTGGGAATGAGTACAATACAACCCCCACTTCTGTATGGGAATATCCACAGAATGCAGCATGCTGAAGAGGTGTCCCGTGCAGGTACATCCCTAGCTGTAAGCAGCACCCTGCCAGCATTCACACCAATGGATTAATAAGGACAGAAACTATTGCCATTAACAACTTGCACACCTATCCTGTCACCCCAGGAGAATCCAATGGCTTGCAGCCTGGGACTGTAGAAGTGGCAGAATGCAGTGGCCTGCTACAGATGGCCTGTATCACTACCAAATGCCCTACAGTCCTCTGTCAAAGGCCTGTGTCTCACTCGTACTGCCAATGTATGTTATCTCATGGAGTCCGAAATAACGACATAACACAGTCCACAGAACACAAATGTAAGACCATGTTGACAAATCCCAGTAGCATGTCCACCATGTCCTATTGTATGAACTGTGGACCAACCCCTAAATACTGCTGGGATGAAATGATAACTATAGGGATACTTATCAGATACTGCTTGCATAATGTTAGGAAGAGGATAGAATAACAGAAGGAGAAGCATGGATGCCATGGAGTGTGTGCAGTCTGAAACTCTGATGTGTGCCCATACTACCCCTGCCTGCAAACCCAGGACTGGGTGGCTACAAACCTGCTTGTAAACCACAATGTGAAGGGGAAATGACCAGATATATGACCCTTGCTTCTGGGTAACCTGTGTGAATCTGTACAGATGAGAGGTATGGCCACAGCAGGATATGGCCATTCTGTCACATCTATAGCTGTACAACCATGGGATCCTCGGCCACCACAGTACCAAGGTGCTGGACCATTTATGCAGACCCATCAGCAAGTGTCTGCATCTCCCCCTCCAGTAGAACAAAAACACCAAAAATCAGGAGAAAAAACAGGTCTTTCAGCATAAAATGATTTAATTCACTGTTCGTCAAAGGCGACTTCATCAGAAATACAATTCACTATTACAAAACACACTTAAAATACTGTCAGCAAGTGAACAATTAATTGAATAACAAGCTGTTCAACTCATAAAACAATTATTCAGTTGAAGTAAACCGTCAATTAACTTAGTCCCATAGACTACTGTTTGCAGTAAAAAGTGCATCTAAGTAAAAACTTTATTTTTTAATATTAACTTTTCTGTTTTTTTTAAAAAAAAATTATATTGACTGTGTCATTCAGCCTAGGATGTATGTAAGAAGCCAGTCTCAATTGGCATACTGCTTCTTTCTGTTCTACTTTGTTCCTATAATCACCTCCCCTAATGGCCTTATTCACGGACTCAAGAACTGAGAAGGTGAACTTTTTCCAGTTAATGCACATAGTGGAATATTTGTACAAGGCATTGTTGACATTTTTTGTTCTTATAGCATACAAATGTTCAAGAATACGTGTCCTCAAACTTCTAGTGGACATTCCCACTTAGAACGCCGGGCATCCACTACACATAGCCAAATAGACATTACCTTCACTACCACAATCTAATCTACCTGGAACAGTGATGCTGAAAACAGAAAACAGACATTTAGACAGACATTCTACATTTTTCTTTGGTATACACTGCTGCTTTTCCTGCTGCCTTTTGGTTTTCTTAGCTCTCCCTCCAGAATGGCATGATTGTGCAGGAATATGTAGGCTGCAGACCACAATACTGGACACAGCTTCATTAATCTTGTATTCCCCAGGAAATTACTGCGAGCAAATATGTATATCTGCCAGTAGTTGATGACATAATACATCACAGTGTAAAACAGTACATATGCCTAAATATCTCTGCTAACACCAAAACCATGTAGCAGAAGCAGCACAAACACAATTAGTTACAGTATCCCACTATCCTTTGCCCATTGTGACTCCATATTGTCAACCTAGCTACAGATATCCTGCAGAAACAGGTTGCTAGCTGTAGGTGAAGAACACAAATGCCTGCACTGGAGTACAACCTTTAATTGATTAATTGTTCTTGGTGGGTATTTAAGGGGAATGCTTGGGTAATGTTCTGTATACTTCTTGAAGACTGTTTAGTCGAGGCGCTAAAGTCAGAAAATAAATTGGATTCTGTTTGCAGTTGGTGTGTCGTACTGGAGTACAACTTACCTGGAATGGATTCACATATTCAGTACAGAAGGTCTTACTGGGCATGCTCTCACACAGAGAAACAAAGCCCATGTCTGACAACAAAATACAGAAGGGTCACACTGGGGATGCACCCACACTTACACAAGTGAAGCCCATGTCTGGCAACAACAGTGGACTATACATATCTGTCAGTCGCAGATGTCTGTGCACACCCACCACATTGCACACCAGTCATGCTTTGCACACACATTGGATAACAATACAGACATGTATCCAAGGACACCACACTATAATAGGTCAAACATACACAAACAGAGATGTGGGGAAGAGAGATACAGTGACAAAGAGCTTCCCATCATGAGGCCTGTCCCACCTACCACACATCCAATTGGCCAATATCACATGATGTGCCAATGTCTATCTCTGTAGATGTTTGCTTCTGGTAGCCCTCAGCACTATGTGGTACTTGTGATAACTGTGTGACATAACAGTACGTCATTTTTCATCTAACAATCATATACACAGTCCTGTCAAATGTAAAGTTGTGTGTGACTGAGTGTTGTGTGTGTGTTTCCAGAGGAATGGTTTATGGCCCATTCAACACACTTCACTCCCCATTGCCCTAGTTTAGCTAGCCTGCTAATGTCAGTCACCTTGAAATACCCCTTTGGACAATGATCATCCCTATAAGCTCTGTGGCGCATGCAATAACTGTAATGCTATAGTGTGATGTACTAGTTAGGTAGGAGTTCTAATCCCAGACATGGCAACTGTGAAACTCTGTGTGTGTGTGTGTGTGTGTGTGTGTGTGTGTGTGTGTGTGTGTGTGTGTGTGTGTGGGTGTGCAGGGATCAATGCTTTTTCACAGTCACTACACCTTCCATTGCCATCCTTTTGCAAGTCTGCTGATGTCAGTCACCTTAAAATACCTCCTTGGACAACATTCAGGCTGGTAAGCTCTGTGGCATATGCAATAACTGTATAATGGTGTAGTGTGATGTACTAGTTAGGTAGGGGTTCTAATCCCAGACATGGCAGCTGTGAAACCCTGTGTGTGTTTGTGTGTGCAGGGCGCAATGCTTTTGAGGCCATTCATGGTCATGACACCTCCCATTGCCTACTTTAGCAAGCCTGCTGATGTCAGTCACCTTGAAATACCTCCTTGGACAAAATTCAACCCTGTAAGCTCCATGACGTGTGCAATAACTGCGCAGTGCTATAGTGTGATGTACTAGTTAGGTAGGAGTTCTAATCCCAGACATGGCAACTGTGAAACTCTGTGTGTGTAGGGATCAATGAGTTTGAGGCCATTCATAGACACTACACCTCTCATTGCCCTACTTTAGCAAGGCTGCTGATGTCATTTACCTTGAAATACACCTTTGGATAAGGGCTATCCCTATAAGCTCCATGGTGCATGTGATAACTGCATAATGCTATAGTGTGATGTACTGTTTAGGTAGGAGTTCTAATCCCAGACATGGCAACTATGAAACTGTGTGTCTGTGTGTGCACATGTGTGCAGAGAATAATGCTTTTGAGGCCATTTACAGTCACTATACCCCCCATTGCCCTACTTTAGCAAGTCTGCTGATGTCAGTCACCTTGAAATACCTCCTTGGACAAGATTCAGCCCTGTAAGCTCTGTGGCATGTGCAATAACAGCGTAATGCTATAGTATGATGTACTAGTTAGGTAGGAGTTCTAATCCCAGACATGGCAACTGTGGAATGCTCTGTGTTTGTGTGTGTGTGTGTGTGTGTGTGTGTGTGTGTGTGTGTGTGTGTGTGTGTCTGTGTGTGTATGTAGAGTGTAATGCTTTTGAGGCCATTCACAGTCACTACACCTCCCATTGCCCTACTTTAGCAAGCCCAATGATGTCATCTACCTTGAAATATACATTTGGAGAAGGACTAGCCCTATATGCTCCATGGTGTGTGCCATAAATGTGGAACAATGTAGTAGCAGTAATTACACATCTATGGGTTTGAATCTCATCTATGGCAAGTGTTTGTGTGTGTGTACTGCAAAGATTTTGTCCCTATTTACAGCCAGTACACATCTCAAAGCCTGACTTTAGTAGTCCTGCAGATATCATCCACATTACAAGTATCTGTTACGAAGCCTATACCATGTCAGGTCAGTGGTTCATGTGGTAAATGTGTAACATAATGGTCCGTAAATGTTAGAGGTTTCAACCTCACCCCTGACAAATGTGAATGTGTGATTAGGGTAAACTTATTTTTGGGATCTCTCACCCACTGCATCACCCAATGCCAGTATTTACAAGGGCTGGTGATGTTCCTCACCTTAGAAGTACCTTGGGACAACATACATCCAATAAGCTCCATTGCGTGTGTGATAAATGCTGTACACTATAGTAGCAATACATAGCTAAGTAGGGGTTTGCATCTCAGTACTGGCAAGTGTGTGTGTGTGTGTGTGTGTGTGTGTGTGTGTGTGTGTGTGTGTGATCAGTATCCTGTGTGGAGGTTGCTGTGATTGTATATTGAGGACCTACTATATGTCACAATGTCCATCGTACAAGGACTACAGATGTCAAACATCAGAGAGGGTGGTGTAAACAATCCATAGCCCCACATGTGACATTAAGGATTGGTGAACAATATAGGCACGCCTTATATTACTCAGAGAGCACTCTGCACCCATGTCTCATACACAAACACACTTGGCTAGGCAACAACCACTATATTGGTAGTTCCCTGCATATTGCCCACAGATAGTAACCACGGTGTGATTGCAGTGGACTACATGCCTGTTGACCACAACACTGCCACTGACACCAGAATGTACTGTGATGTGTAACATCTCCTGACTGAGTGTGTGTTATCCAGCAAGTAAAAGGACATGGCACCCTGTTCCATCCCTACAATAGGCAAATAATTGCTTACAGTGGTCTTTTGCTATGTTCCCCACTGGTTACCTGCAACAACTGTAGAGTCTGCAGATGTAACCCACAAAGGGAATACCATGCCTTATACACATGCCCTGTATGGACAGATGCCACTAACTCCACTGAATACATGTATCATGCTGTCAATGTAGGTGCAGGCACGACCTCAGTTCCATAGCCAGGTCTCACCACATGAGGTCAGGAATGCCACATCAGATGATAACAATCTGTCCACACAACACGCCCCAGAGACCTCAAGTACACTTTCACATGTCACAGAACATGCATGTGGGACATGTGCACAACCCAGACACTGTCCATGTTATGGAATATAGATCACATACATGGCAAGCATTGCACAGCACTGGCCACCCACAATAGTGACACAGAAGAGCGGATGCTGAATACAATAGCCACCTGTGTGGGCCAATCCAGAGGACTACACCCCTGAGCCACACTGGAGGCCATTGTCATGTGGCCTGATGCCAAGGTATTTCCTTTGCCTAGCCTTGTACAGCCTTCTGGTGCAGTCATCTACTACACACCTGTGAAGCAATGAACCCATGCATGTCAGTACTGGCAAGTGTGTGTGTGTGTGTGTGTGTGTGTGTGTGTGTGTGTGTGTGTGTGTGTGGAGATTAATGATTTTGAAGCCATTCACACTCACTACACCTCCCATTGCCCTACTGTAGCACACCTTCTGATGTCAGTCACCTTGAAATAACCCTTTGGCCATATATCAGCCTGATACGCTCTGTGGCGCATGTGATAACTGCGTAATACTGTAGTGCAGCAAACTAGTTAGGTAGGAGTTCTAATCCTGACCCTGCCAGCTGTTATAGTGTGTGTGATTCCCTGAGAGAGTGTGGTTGTGGCTTCCTTGACATCTGCTTTTGTGGACAGTCACATGTACTACACCTCCCTTATCCCTCCTTTATCACTGTTGTTGATGTCACTCACCTTCAAAGATACCTTTGGACAGCTCTCCAACATATAAGCTCTGTGGCGCGTGCAATAACTGCATAACACTGTAATAGCAATACATAGTCAGGTAGGGGTTTGAAGGTCAGTACTGGTAAGTGTGTGTTTGTGCGTGTGTCAGTGTCCTCTGTGGGTGTTGAGGTGATTGTGTAATGACAGGGTCCATTGCAGTGTGGGTTTTGCCACATCATTATATTGAAGAGCCATGTGTCCCATTCTCAACATTACATGGCCAACATTTTCCAACCATTGTAGAGATTCTTGGCGACAATCCTCAGCCATAAATGTGTACAGCCATGTGCAATTACCATGTGACAGTATGGATTAGTACACAGTATAGGCAACTGTCATAATGCCCAGATACCACACTCCACCCATGGATCATACACAAACATGCTTGGCTCTTACTCTCCTACTCCCTTCCTTTCTTACTTTGTCTCTGTCTGTCTCTCTCACGCCCTCTCTGGTGGATATGGAAAAGTACACCTGCTTTGCTTAGGCAGCAGCTTGAGTTTTGTAAGTGATGCTCATGATCAGCTGATGGCCTGTGCACAAATTGCAGTCCCCCAGTAGCTAATTGTATGTGGAACAGCTGTGGTATCATTCCTATAGCTAATTGCATGGAAAAACACTCCTATAACTAAACACTTCATGTGGGTGTTGGCCCTTTTCCTTAACTGTGAGCAGGACGTCGTGGGTGTTTGACAAACAGCATCACAGAGAGTAGTTGGATATAACTCTTACAACATACACTGTGGAGACAGGCCAACAAACAGAAGGGGGATGTTCCATACATGAGGACAGAATGTAAGTATTGCTCTTCTACATTTGAAGTAATGTTGGTTTAACAGGGTTTCTGTGGATATGGCTGATCTACATGATTTGATATCTGTCATGACAGTGTTATGTGGTTGAGGAAACTCACCTATAGGGCTATCTGCAGACTGGCCAGTGTTTGGAGTCTTACATGTGTTGTGTTACTCACACATTTCCTATCTTTAGAAATGCAGTAGCATACTCTGAGGATTGGAGTCACTACATGCTGACAGCCATGTGAGTTACTGACTTCATACCCCTCAGAAGACATATGTCACAACAAACCCTGTTACACCAGTAAATGTATGGGTTTATCACAGCAGCATGTAATTATTGGCCCTGTGTTTGTGCCTCCACCCACAACTCTGTCAAACCTTTGTACATATGTCATGCAGTAAGAGGTGCATATGTTCAATACATCATTATTTACTGACATCATACCTTATAAGCCAGTGAGATATCAGACTGCTAGACATATTATGTATAGTAGGCCTTATATTTGAGAACAAAACCTGTATATTCTGTTGTAGTGTGTACAGTAGTGAGGTCTGTGTACTTATGATGATTGTCGACAGAGTGTGTATTGTGAATATGTAGCTTGGCCTGTGTATAGACTGTGGTAGATGGTATTGTTCTTGGTCCTGTTCTGTGTGATGTTGCATGCTGCTCCAGTGTATGGTACCCTATCGGCGTACATGTTTGTAGGGCCAGACCAACACATGTCCCATACCACAGTCAGGCATTGAAATACACCGTGTATTGGCCCAGCATATGTAGGGTTAGTGTGTGAGTGACACATATGAGGATGGTATTGTTCACACAGTCCATATACTGTAATATTAAGTACGCTCACCATATGTGAATGTGGCTGTGTTCAGATTGGTTGTGGCTATGCACTTTTACACAGGTGTCTGGTACTCCGTGCTGTTACATGCCTGTAGAGCCTGCTGTATTTGCAGGTACATGTGTACTCCCCCATAAGAAATGTAGGCCAGTGTTGTGGCAGTCTGCCTGTAGTTTGCACAGTGCTTTGTGACATGCCTAGCAGCTCAGTGTATTTACCCAGTATGATGTTATGTCCAGATATTTGTCAGATGTACTGTTGCCGGGCAACCATAACTGTTGTGCATTTCTGACAAAGCAGTGGGATGCTGTACAGATGTATGTCACTAACTAGTGGGTAGTATGTGGGCTTGTGACCTCTGCTCCTCCAGTTATTATTTTCAGGACTGACAGAAGTGTGTGAATGCATAAACTGTGTGAGCTTATCTATTCCAGTATTTTCGTGATATCCCCATTTACATGGCTGTAAACATCCACTTTGTCAGGCTTGGTTCACACGTCTTGCACTAAGGGGTTGTGTGTATCAGTCTGGACTGACCAGAGTGTGTCAGACTGTCCACATTTACTGGTCATATCTCTTCTGTATTCCACAGGATCATTACTGTGATTTGTATGGTACTGTATTATGATGATCTTATGATATCTGTCAATAACTGATGGCGTACATGTCAATATCAGATTTTTATTTATTTATTTATTTTTATTTTACATTTGTTGACCGGGCTAGTCTAACTGGATACATGTCCATTTTCAGAAGAGACCCGGGGAGAAAAACCTCCAAGAAACTTACAAAATACAATAAAGAAGGAAATAACAGTAAAGATAGATACAAAATACAAAATAAAAATTGTAGTTAGAACTAAAAAATAAATTTTTTTTTCTTCAAAAAAAAAAATAGCAAATAGTTGAACATTGTTAGAGAAATACTAACTACCATACTCTGACTGTTCATAGCAAGGACAGTAAACTGCAAGGAATAATATTAATGAGAGGATGTTACTTTCTACATAACATTTCTGTTAAGACAACCCCGGTGACAGTAGCAACAGTCTACATTTATACCTGCAATACTTACATGACATCCCCTTCTTGCACTAAGAGGTTGTGACTATTGGTGCTGAGGTATGACTCCACTACATGTTATGGACATATGTTATACATACATATATATATATATATATATATATATATATATATATATATATATATATATGCATATACATACACATATATATATATATATGTTTACATATATACAGATATATATGTGTGTATGTGTGTATATATATATATATATATATATATATATATATATAGGTTCATAGGTAGGTACTAGGCTATTGGCCCTAGGGTCTATACAAGCCTAGCCATAACAATTCCCTGGCTATTGCTTCCCACAAATATTTACTTTCTTGGACCCCTGACTAGCAGGGCTGCTGATGTAATCCCCGGGGAGAATTTCCTATCTCCCATCCAATCATCAAGGTTCCTCTTGAAGAGGGCCAATAGGGCGCTCTGCCTGACATGTATGGGCAGCCTATTCCAGAGTATGGGGAGTCGCTGGGTCAGGAACTTATCCCTCCAGCATGTTCTATTCATCGTGATGACAAGGTTAAGACCCCTGGAGCATGTGGCTCGGTGGGATTGGAATTTCTTTAAGTGTGGCACTTCCAGCAACTCTGGGTTTGATATGGCCTTGTATGTTAGACAGAGATCACCTCTGAGTAGGCGATATGCGACAGAGTATAGCTGGAGTTTCTTTAGATGGTCAGCATAAGGCATCTGCTTTAGTGCTGTGATTCTTTTTGTGAGGTATTTCTGTGGCCTTTCTAGTTGTTGCAGATATCTTGTGAGGTACATACCAAACAGGGCACTGTATTCCATAATGAGGGATGAGTACACAGGGACAATGACCTCCTTTTTTCTGGATGAAAAGCCCTTAGTGATGAGGTATGCCACGTAGAAGGATTTTCTAACTGTTGTGGCTATGTGGTTATCAAAGGTGAGACCACTGTCCACCTGTGTCCCTAGGTCTCTTATCATACTTTCAGTGTTTAGTGTATTGCCACCTATGTGGTAGTTCACAGTTATGTGTTTTTTCCAAAAGGGGACAACTATACATCTTTTGGCATTTAGCTTGAGTCCATGGCTCTGGCACCAGTCATCTGTTTTGGTAAGGCCCTTTTGTAGTATATCCACATCATTTGAGGATTCAGTAATGGCTCCCAGCTTGCAGTCAACTGTGAACTTTGTAAGCCAGAGTCAGTTAGTGTTGGCCTGTACTTCAGAGAAGTAGATGCCAAACAAGAGTAGTCCCAGGACAGAACCCTGTGGTGCACCACTTGTCACTTGTCTGGAGCTGGATTTGAAGTCAGCTTCTTTTACACTCTGTGTTCTGCTAGTAAGCCAGTTTGCAATCCATTGAGTGATGTAGGGATTAATGCCCAGCTTAGTAAGTTTATCTATGATTTCAGAGTGGGGGATAGTGTTGAAAGCCTTGGTGAGGTCCAAGTAGGCTGTGTGAACCCCCTTACCTTTGTCCATGGCTCTGGAGACTGATTTGAAGAAGTTGATCAGGTTCAAGAGGCAAGATCAGCCCATCATGAACCCAAACTGGGTGGAGTCCAGTGCTTGAAGGTTGCCACTGTCTTTGTTTATAAGTTCCATGATAATACGTTCCCTGACCTTCCAGATCAGGCTTGTCAGACTGATGGGACGGTAGTTCCCTGGATCCAAAGTGGATCCCCCTTGTGGAGTGGGATGACTGTAGCTGTGCGCCACTCTGTGGGCACGAAGCCTGAGGTGAGGCTTTGATTAAACCTGACACATAGGTGAGGTGCCAGTTCATTTTGTAGTTCATGCTGTACACAGCCTGGGATGTCATCTGGTCTCATGGATGCTGTATTCTTGGCTTTGGAGAGTGCGTTTTTTACCTGAGAGGCTGTGATTACTGGAATTTGGCATTCTTTCATTATTGAGATGGGCCCTTTAGGGGGTGAGAAGGGGGTGAAGTTGGCACTGAATCTATCTTTATTTATTTTATTTTATTTTAGTTATTCCAGTTGGTGACTGGGGAGGTCCACTGGGCTCAGGAGCCCGTTTTCAGTGGAGACCCGGGGAGAAAAGCTCCACAGTACAGTGTTACATCACATAATGAAAATACAAGTAAAAAATACATAAACTTAAAATACAAAGAAAAAAATATTTGTTTTACATTCAAAAATAGGTGGAAATTCCACAGACAGCTGGCAAATGCATTCAGTACTAAAGTAATTCATAGTTAAGCAACTAGGAAGTTAAAATGAGAATTGTCCTGGGGGAAGAGAGGCATAAAGCATAAGGGTGGATGTAAATATATTAGTTACATTAACAATGTAGGACTAAGGGGAAAATTAGCAAGGTATGAAGTTTAGCCAGGAGAGTAGGAAGATGAGAGCTTAGTGGTAAAGAACAAAGAGTGCAGTTGCATTTTCTTTGAGTTTGCAGGTAGCAGTAGAGTTGTGTTTTGAAGAAGTGTAGGTTGTCACATGTCCTCAGAGTAGAGGGCAGGGTGTTCCATTTTTTAGCTAGGGAATAGGAGAGTAGAAGTTGGCCAGTTGGGCGCTTGGGTTTGTGGATGGAAATAAGGTTTTGGTGAGATGATCTAAGGGGTCTGGGGGGTATATGGTTGAAGAATATTGGATAGTGCGGGGCAGCTGGTAGGTTGGAATATTAGTTTGTGGGCAGAGACTTTTTGGAGGTAGTCTAGTTGATTAGGGAGTTCAAGCCAATTTAACCTTTGTAAGGAGGTGCAGTGATGAGAGAGGGAATTTGCCTTGGTAGCGAATTTGGAGATTTTATTGTAGCATGCTTCCAGTTTGGAGGTTAGGGTGGAAGATAGATTTGTAAGTAGAGGAGCACCATATAGAAGAGATGGGAAGAGATATGTAGTGGCCAAGATCTGTCGAGTAGAGGGGGAGAGGAATTGATTGTTTCTGTACAGTAGGCCGAGTTTTATGTGGGTTTTCTTGATGTTAAGTTGGATGTGGGTATTGAATCTTAAGTGTTCATCAATGGTGACCCCTAGGAGTTTGGCGGAGGGAACAATGTCAATGGTGGAGTTGTTGAGGCTAGTAATATTGAATGAGTTTTTTTCGATGGGGTTGGATTTAGAGTGAGTAAATAGAAGAATCTTAATTCTGTTAGCGTTAAGTGAGAGGTGGTTTTGGTGCATCCATTTTTCAGCGGTTGAGAAGGTGGTTTGAGTTAGAGACTTGAAATCTGTAAGGTTGGAGGCATAGCAGATCAAAGTAGAGTTGTCTGCGTATTGGACAATTGTGGTATTGGGAATGGCTTTGTGGAAATCATTAATGAAGATGTTAAATAGAAGAAGGCCAAGTATGGACCCTTGGGGAACTCCTGTGGGGGTGGGAAGGAAGCTGGAGGAGGCTTGGCCCCATTTCACGGCTTGTGACCTGTCTGAAAGGTAGCTGGAAAACCAGGATATGGTATTTGGGGAGATGTTGAGATTTGATAGATGATTTAGTAGATGAGAGTGGGAGATAGTATCGAAAGCTTTAGATAAGTCTAATAGAACGGATGAAACTAAGTTGCCAGAGTCTCAAGCTGAATTGACAGAGTGTAAGAAGGAGAGAAGGGCTGTGTTGGTATTATGTCCAGGGCGGAAGCTGTGTTGGGTAGGAGAGAGCAGCTGGTGTTCGGTTAGGAATGGCATGAGCTGCAGGTGAATGCATTTTTCAAGAATTTTGGAGATGGGTGAGAGGATGGCTATGGGGTGGAAGTTGGAGAAGTTACAGTTTTTGCCACCTTTGTGGAGTGGAAGAATATAAGCAGAGCGTCATAGTTTGGGTACATAGGACTCGAGTAGTGCTCTATTTATCAGGATGCTGATAGGGAGTGCAATACCCATCAGAGGCAGTTTTTAAGAAGGAGGAGGGGATGTTGTCAGGGGCATTGGTGCAAGGTTTGAGTTTGGAGAGAAGTTTTTTTATAAGGAAGGTAGACACAGGTTTAAGTTCAAAGATTGGAGTTGAAGGGGATGAGGCAGAGGAAACTTGGTCAGAGGGAGGTGGGGGAGTGTTGTTGGGGAAGGTTTTGGTTAGCTCCGCAGTAGAAGAGGTGAAGAAGGTATTGAATAGTTTGGCAATTTCTTGGTCAGATTTGCTAGTGTCAGGGCAGGGGTTGTTAGTTGTACCAGGCTTAAGGAGAGAGTTAATGGAATTCCAGAATTGTTTAGGGTTTTTGCATGGGTTATTTGTAGATGGTTGTAGTAGGACTTTTTATCTATTATGACTTGTTTTTTGGCTAGGTTTCATAGTTGTTTGTATTTAAGTAGGAATACAGGTTGTTTATGATGTAGATAGCTTTTCCAAGATTTATCTCTTTGTTGCATGATTTTTTTGGTTTCTTTAGTTAGCCAAGGAGCAGTCTTGGCTTTAACTCTTTTTGTTCGTATTGGAGCTAGTGAGTTTAGGACAGTAAAGAATTTGGAGTTGAAGAAATCAATGGCTTCGTCTAGGGTAGGGTTTTTAGTGGGTTCCAGTTGGTGTTTTTAAGGGAGTCAGAGAAGGTGGAGGGGTTAAAGTTAGTTAAATTATGAGTATGTAAGAGTTTGTGGGAGAAAGAGGAAGAGGAAGTGGTTCTGTGGATGAAGGCAGAGAGGTGGTCTCCTAGTGGGTCGGGAGTGACACCAGATGTAGTGGTTCTGTTAGGGTGAGACACCATGATCCAGTCTAGGATGGAGCCTGTGAGGTTAGTTTTGGTGGGCCTGGTGGTAGAATTAATAAGTTGAGTAAAGTTGAAGAGATTTATAGATATGGTGGGATTATGGTTACTGATTTTTTGCCAGTCAATATTTACATCTCCCATTATATAGGTTTCATAGTTAATGTTTGAGGAGGTCCAAGAGAGGATGTCTTCCAGGGTTTTGGTGTTGTTACCAGGAGGAATGTAAAGGGAGATGATGCAGATACTTTTATGGTCATTTAATTTTAGAATGCCAGATACTAGTTCAGCATTATGAAAGGAAGGGATAGGATTTGGAAAGGGAGTGATGGATAAGTGATTGGAGTAGATTACTGCTACACCACCACCTCTTTTATTTAGGCAGTCAAATCGGAGAGAGTGAAAACTGGGGGGAAGGAATTCAATGTCCGTTATGTGTGGTTTTAACCAGGTTTCTGAGATGGCTAATATGTCAGGTGAATTATGGTTAAGCCAGGCATGGAAGGGGGTAATTTTATTAGCTAAGCTTTGGGCATTGATGGTGAGGAATTTGAGATATTTACTATTTGGTTTGTTGTTGGAGCTAAGGTTATTTGTTTGTGAAATGTTTGGTCCGGAGTTGGGATGAATGTTGTCTGCTAAGCAAAGGTAGGAGAGAAGGTGAATACGTTTGTTAGGAGTGTGTTTGGTTAGGAATGGATGGGAGGAGGTGGGTTTAGGTTTGTAGTATTTCGTTGGGATTTGGAAGAGTTTTAATGTTGAGAGCAAGGTGGGGTGAAAGGGAGTTAAAGAAGGAGAGATATTGTGGAAATGATGTGTAGGGAAGGGAGGTGGTGGTTGCTATGGAGGGTTTAGGTAAAGGTTGGTATAAGAGGTGGTATGGTACAGAGGGAGAAGAATGAGGAGTAGGAGTATTGTAAGGGCAGGGATTGTAGCAGGAAAAGAGAGCCTCTTAGAAAGTAGTTTGATGAGAAGTGAAAATAATTTGTAGGTTGTAAAGAGTTAGGTAAGGTTTGTGGGTGGGGAGGAGAATTGCTTAATGAGGTATGGTTGGTGGAGGGAGAGGTGGTTTTTGAGAAAAATGGGAGGAGTACTGTTGTGAGGTGATTGGGTGATGTGAGAGGGTGGGAATATGGGATGGCAATAAATGTAGGACCACTGGGTGGGTGGAAATTGGGGGCAGGATAGGGGAGCGGAGTGAGCCTGCAGGGCGAACGGAGCGGGATGGAGCAACAGGGCAGAAGAGTCCAGCTGAAAAAGTATCAGCCACTGCAGGTAAGTAGGTAGACGTACAGTAAGAATGGGTGGAAAATAAATAGAGTATGAGCAACACTCGAAAAATATAAGGTAGGGAAGGTGGAGTAGAGTTAGGGGAGGTTTGGCTTTTGAAGTATTTAGAGGAAAAGTTGTAGATAAAATTAATAGAGTAGGAGCAGGCAAAAGGCAATATGGTGCTGACACCTAGTGGAGAAAGGAAAAATGACAGGCAGAGAGGATGGGGAGTAAGAATAGAGCAAAAGGACAAGACTCTAAGGTGAAGGAGGATAGACAGTAAATGGAGATAAAGGGTAAGACTTTAAAGGGGTACAGAAGGATAGGAGGATGGAGGTCACTAAGTACCAGTGAGAGGGGAGTTGTTGTGGTCTGTGATAGGCTACTGATTCGCACACACTGAGGGACCAGTGTACAAAATATGGAGGTTTAAATATTTGAGTAAGGTATAGGGCTACATACATTTACTGAAAAACAGTTTAGGGATTCCACACAGAGGTTCTGTTTCAGGTAAGCCCAGACTATTGCGTAGAGAGAGTCCAGGTAAGTCGACTGAGCTTTTGCAGGAGGTAGTCCGTATGTTCAGGAGGTAGAGCAGGGCCTTCAAGAGTGGAGTACTGTAAAGAGAGACGGAAAACAAACAAACATAAGTATTAGGGGGGAGAGAGGGAGAAGCCAAAGTGAGTAGTAGGGAGAGAAGAGGAAGAGGAGGAAAGTAGGAATAGACAGTAGGGGTTAGTGCAGGATATTGGCAATATCCTTGGGATCAGTATATCTAGTGCCATTCTGCTGTAGCTCAGAGCAGGTCTGAGTATTGCCATTTATATTCTTGACATAGATATAGAATGCCTTGCGGTTGTCTTTGGAATCTTTGGCAATTTTGTTTTCGTAACTAGCTTTGGAAGATTTTATGAGGGATCTCAGCTTTCTACTGAGACTAGTGAGGGAGTTTTTTTAATCCTGGGTTCTTCCACTTTTCTGCAACAGTTTCTTCCTTCTGTTGTACAGCTTGTTTATGGCAGGGGACCACCAAATTGGCTTCCTTTTTTTAGAGGACAGCATCTTGGTTCTATTTGGGATGGCTCGGTCCATGCATGAGTGAATGTGCTCGTACAGCACCTTAGTGTAGAATTCAGCGTTTGAACTTCCAGTTCCCATCTGCATGGTTGTCATGAAGTTTGTTACTTCTGACTTGAGAAGCAAGAAGTTGGCTTTGGAGTAGTTTTTTATGGAGTTTCCTTAAAGGGGGTTGGGGATGGGATGTGGATGTCAAGGGTGATTAGCTTATGGTCTGATATGACCAACAAGGGGGTGACCACTGGTGTGGAGCATCGATCTCCCATGTTGGTAGTGACCAGGTCTAGAATATTGGTACCCCTGGTGGGACTATGAATTAGTTGCTCTAATATATAGATAGATAGATCTATATATGACTATATATATAACACAATATACATATGTATATAAATACATATATATAAATATATATGTGTATGTACATGTATACATATATCTACATATGTGTGTGTATATATATATATATATATATATATATATATATATATATATATATATATATATATATATATATCCATATCCTTGTCATGTGTAAGCATGACTGTTGCATATACCTTCCCAGATGTATCACACCTTATTTATCTGATATGTGTATATTTAGATATAACAACATACTTGATTCAACACTAATATCACTAACAAGTACCACACAATTGTAGAAGTCAAAGCAGTTCAATACTATTCAGTATGTGTACTGACAGATATATTGGAAAAAGACTACAGCCAGGTTCACAGCTGTCATGGCTTAGTGGTTAACTGCTCTGACTATAGTGTACAGGGTCCTGGGATCAAGACCTGCAAGTGCTGTTTATTTTGTTGCTGGGCAGAACAAGGGTTGTTAGATACAGAGGGGTTAAGGCAGTTTTGAGCAGCTTTAAGTGGGTTTGCATGACGGTAAGTCGTGCTAACGTAAGGTTAAACGAAAAGGCACTTACACCATGTAGGCTTCACTTACCTGTGCAAATCTGCTTAGCATTTACATTTAAACAGTTCTTACACCTGCTAAGCATAGCTCAGCCCTGGTAACCAGTGATCAGATTCCAGTCTGATAAAATAGCAGGGTAATGACATCTTTAATAAATGTGTTTAATTCCATGCACATAACATGCATCTATGTGCTGTCATTACAGTAGCAAGGGGTGTGAGTCTACTGTCTGGGACATGTGAGTATAAATGGCTTGTACAGCACTCTTTTCCATTTGAATGTGTTACATACCTGGGTAGTATCCCAGGTTATATGCAGTCACACTGGCATGTAGTGTATCATTACGTTACTACTGTTGACAGTGCTTTCCCAAGTAAGACTAGATTGCAGATTGTAGTATGGGAACCAAACACCCCTGCATGTAAAGATGGACTCTGAGCCCTCACTGTCATGTTCTTGGTGTGTGAGCTGTGTGTCATTAAGTATTTCCTACTGAATATTGATCTGACATGTGGATATTAACTGAAAGACTGCTGTGTGTATAGGACATGTCATTGAGGGCTGCTGTCATGTAGTAATGGCATACTTATCAGTGTCAGACATCTATTTGTCAACACATTCACCCTAATGCATAACCAGTTGGCTAGCTGATGTCTGTCTGTCCTCTGTACAGATGTGTGGATGTCAGGTATCCATCTTGGCTGCTTACAGGCAATCTATGCTTGAGTGACACTGACATGTCTGCCCAGCTGTGTTATGAATGCTACAGTTAGGAATCCCCACCCTGTACGTACCACATGCCATGGATACCTCAACTACACTACCACAGTCAACAGAACATGCTTGGGTAAAGGTCTCCAAGACAGACACTGACCAAGTTATATGATACATGTTGCATACATGTCAATTGGAGCACCTCACAGGCCCTCTGCAAGAGGCAACCAGATGACTGGATGTTGCATTTTAACTCTCACCCTGAGGATCACTCCTGTGGCATTAGTTGATAGATGGCCTGCTGGCAAATGGCATGTGGCATGATACCACTGTACCCATATCCCCTACTCTTCCCATCTCTCCATGGACAATATCCTGGTACACACCTATGAACACCTGCACCTATGGACCCCAGTACTGACACGTGTCAGTGTGCATTACTGAGAATAACAGTGTATGTGTGTTTGTAAACCTGTAATTGATAATACCCCGAGGCCCTTCACATCCATTGCACCCCCCATTGCCATAGCTAGATATGGCTGCTGCTGTAATGGATATTACATGTACATTGTTATACTATTCACCCTATGGGATACCTGGAGCTTGCAGTACCAGCATAACACTGTTGTACAAATGTGTAGATAGGCATGGTTTACCCTCTGAGTCCTGCCAAGTGTGTATATTTGTAGAATACAGCATTCTGAGGCCACATTCTCCTAATACAACACACCTTGCCACACAGTATAAGGGATAGTGATTTTGCTGACTGTAGGAGAGCCATGACAAAGCATCACCCTACTATCCCTGTGGCATGTGCAATAGATGCATATCCCTGTAGTAGCACTCTTGAGATAGACAAGGGGTTGTATTGCAGTCCTGGTCAATGTGTGATGGTGGGTATGTCAGAGTATTATCATGGGTTTCAGTGAATACAATATCCAATGTGGGGTGTGGGTGCTGTGTATACTGTCTTTACACCATTGTACCCCCAGTACATGTCCCAAGGTCCACTGTATGGATCACTGTCACCATCAGCCATACAGGTAACTGATAAGACAACACAAGTAGAAAGACACTAAGGGTAATGCTGCTCAATGCCAGAAGTCTAAACCTCAAGATGCACACTCTCAAAGTCCTCCTCAGTATGGAGAACATCGATATCTGTGCAGTGACAGAAACCTGGTTCAAGGCTCCCGAGAGCACCCCAGCACTAACAGGTTATACCTCATATCATGCTTTTCAGCCCCAAAATTCAGACTGAACCACAAAAGGAGGGGGAGTATCCATATTCATCAAGGATACCCACACCTCCAGGTTAGTGGCATTGCACGAAGCATCAGAGACTATCCATGTGCAACTAACAGTGGGCAAAACTGCCTTTCAGTTTGTAGCATGCTACGGACCACCCTCTCAAACTCAGGAACCTCACTCAGCCTTCCTGAAGACACTGGAGAATATGAAGGTCTCTCCAAACACCATCATATTGGGGGACTTCAACTACCCAAACATAGACTGGTAGCATTACTCAAGCCCCAACACCCTAGCCCAAAGGTTCCTAGAATTCACAAACTCAAATGCTATGGAACAACTAGTCACCACTCCCACAACAGGGGAAAACATACTAGATCTGATCATCACCAACATGGGGACACAATGTTCCATACCAGAAGTACACCCCTCATTGATAAGATCGGATTATAAATTAATCTCACTGGAAATTCACATCCCGCCCCCACCCCCAGCACAGAAGACCACAATGAAGAACTTCTCAAAAGCTATCTTCACACTTCTTAAAACCAAAGTGGAATCCTTCATGGCCCCCGGGCCAGTGGAAACTACAGCCCAATCTGCTGAATCCTTTATAAACGCATTCTATGGACACCTTCAGGAATGCATGGATCATGTAATCCCAAACAAAACCAAGACCCAATCCCCCAAAGGCAGGTGTCCTGTCTGGTGGATCCCAGCCATAAACAAGCTATACAACAGAAGGAGGAAGCTATTACGTGATAGAGCAAAATCCCTAAAAGGGAAGGCATCTCTGATCAGTACTTGCAAAAAACTATGATCACTCATAAAATCATCCATGGCCAGCTTTGAGAGAAAAATTGCACAAGACACTAAAGATAATCATAAGGTTTTTTTTAGTTATGTTAGAAACCTGGGTGGCAACTCCCAGATATGCTCAGAGTTAGTCCATAACGACAAAAAATACACTGAACCCACAGACATTGCCAACATCCTGGCAGACAGGTTCAGTGCAAACTCCCCCCCCCACAAAAGGACAAATATCTATCCCAGCAGAGTGTTGCCTCCCTGACATCTCAGATGCCCAGGTGAGAGCCGCCCTCTCCAAAGCAAAAAACACAGCATCAATGGGACCAGACGGTGTCCCGGGCTGAGTGCTACATGAACTCCAAGAAGAGCTAAACCCTCACATAAAGCTGCTGTTCAGTCTCAGCCTTACTACAGGATATGTACCCAAAGAATGGCGTACAGCAACAGTGGTCCCACTCCACAAAGGAGGTGCTTCTACGGACCCTGGAAGCTACTGTCCCATAAGCCTGACTAGCCTGGTCTGCAAAGCTATGGAGAGGATCATTATGGATCTCATAAACAAGGACATTGGGGACCTACAGACACTGGATCCTACCCAACTCGGCTTTGTTAAGGGCAGATCCTGCCTCTTGAACCTGGTCAACTTCTTTGAAACAGTCACCAAGGCCGTTGATGAGGGAAAGGTAGTTCACACAGCCTACCTGGACCTCGCAAAAGCCTTTGACACAATACCCCACTCGGGCATCATAGACAAACTCTCCAGCTTAAATATAAACCCCTATGTCATAAGATGGGTTGCAAACTGGCTCAAGGACAGAACCCACATGGTCAGAATTGCTGAAGCCATGTCAGACTCTAAACCAGTTACAAGTGGTGTCCCACAGGGCTCAGTCCTGGGACCTCTCTTATTCGGTATATATTTTTCTGAGGTACAGGCTAACACGGGAGGACTGTGGCTGACCAAGTTCGTAGATGACTGCAAACTGGGTGCCATAATTGACTCTCCAGCTGACACAAGCATCCTCCAAAAGGGTCTCATTAAGATGGATAACTGGTGCCAGAGCCATGGCCTTAAACTAAACGCCAAAAAGTGTATAGTCATACCCTTTGGCAAAAACAAAGTGCCCACAAATTACCACATAGGTGGTAATCCATTAAGTACGGAAGAAGTAATTAGGGACCTGGGGACCCAAGTTGATAGAAGCCTCTCCTTTGACAACCACATTGCCAAAGTGGTTAGAAAGACCTTCTATATAGCCCACCTTATCATGAAAGGATTCACATCTAGATCAAGGGAGGTCATTGTGCCCCTTTACTCATACCTCATCAGGCTCATAATTGAGTACAATGCCCCATTTGGGATGTACCTTATCCGACACCTGCAGCAACTAGAAAGACCCCAAAAGTACCTCACAAAGAGGATCAAGGGACTCAAACAGATGCCATATGCTGCTCGGCTAAAGAAACTCCAGCTCTACTCAGTTGCATACCGCCTACTCAGAGGCAATCTATGCCTGACGTACAAAGCCATGTCCAACCCGGAATTAATGGACATGCTCCACCTCAGAAAATCCAAATCCCTTAGAGCTACGCGCTCAAGAGACTTGAACCTCAGCACAGAAATAAATAGGATATGCTGGAGGGACAGATTTATAACCCAGAGGCTCCCTTCACTCTGGAATAGAATCCCAGTCCATGTTAGGCAGAGCCCCTCACTGACTCTCTTCAAGAAGAATCTTGATGAGTGGATGGGAGATCGTAGGTTTACCCCAGGGATCACTTCTATGTCACTGCTAGACAGAGGCACAGTAAACAAACCTTAATAAGGGCACAGTAAACTCACTCCAAGGGGTGGCAAAAGCCAAACACACTCTGGCTAGGCTTGTAAATACCCTAGGGCAGATAGCCTAGTATGAACCTATGAACACTATCCAGCCCAATGATGCATGTGCTGTGTGCAACTTATCTGTAACAGAATGGACACACTGACAAGGTAGTTAGCAATGATAAACCAAGGTCTCTCAGATGTGTGTATGACTGTTATGTGTTTGTCAATGTGTATATGACAGTATGTTACACTATGTATTGTGGGGCTATACTAGAACATCGAAGTTTCAAAACTTCGAATGTTCTAATATTGACCCCTATTCAGCGAACGCTGACAATAGCGAAGCAGTAGAACACAGAATTTCTTTCTAGGAAAGGAATTTGGTTGGCCGTTCCTGTGGCTTCGCTATTGTCAGCACTGCGGTGGAAAGTTATGGGTCAGAATCAGGTAAGTGTGCGATTGTGTGAACATGAGGGTTAGGGTGCAGGGTAGGTGAGTTAGGGTTAGGGCACGGATCAGGTAAGTGTGCGATTGTGTTGATGTGAGGGTTAGGGTGGGGTAGGTGAGTTAGGGTTAGGGTGCGGGTGAGGTGAGTGTGCGATAGTGATGGACCTTAGGGTTAGGGTTTGGGTTAAGGTAAGTGGATAACAAGTGGTGTATGTACAGTTTAGTGTAGGGTTAGTTGTAGGATTTTAGGTGTATGTGTGTGGATTGCTGTTTGTTTGATGTGCTTGTGTTGTGTGTATGTGTGTTGGAACAGCATTTTTTTTCCCTGGGAAAAAAATTTGCTGTTCTGCATGTTCGATATTATCAGCGTTCGCTGAATAGGGGTCGATATTAGAACATTCAACATTTTAAAACTTCAATGTTTTAATATAGACCCATGTATTGTTCATAAACAACCAGTACATCCCCCATTACCATACTGTACAAGGCCTGGTGATGTTCTTCACTTAACATGTAATCTGGAACATACCTCATCCTAAAAGCTGTGTGGTGTGTGCGATTAAGGCCACACACATTAGTAGCAATAAGTACCTAGGTATGGGGTTCTAGTCCCAGTGTTGCCAAGTAAGAGTGTGTGTGTTTATGTGAAGGGATCTACTTCAGTTTGCAGAAAATACATGTCCCAGGAGGTCATCTGTCCAAGAACTGACTGGCAAATGCTAACATTCAGGGAAAAAAAAATCTTGTTTTTGGAAAAATTCATTTCCCCCAAAACCCAAAACTAGTTTTTGTAAAAACTGTTTTAAATTGGCCCCCCCCTTTCCCCCCCCTTCCCACTGGGGTATAGCCCTGTTACAGAAATACCCTGGGGTTTTGGTTTTTAAAATTTTAAAAATAACTTTGATCTTTGACGAAATATTCTACCTAGACAAGAATTATGGTGGGTACTGCCAAAGTGGCTGATAATATGAGGGATGCACAACTACATAAATCTCTATATACAAAAAGAGACCCTTATTCAAGGGAGGGTAGTATAATAAATGTACTGAACTACAAGCTTGAATATAAAATAGAATGGTATAATAGTATAAAAATATTTGAAATATTAAAAATATTAAAAACTGTATGTATACAAATAATCTGTGAGTGGAGATTCAATACCAAACTTACTAAGCTTGGAAAAAGTAACTACATCAAGCTATTTTGTAAGGTATCTATCTACTACTGCACAGGTCATCTAACTAATAAAACTGTACTCATGCGTTCAACTGTAAGAATGGTTTGATGCTAATGTAGTCATTTAAACCAGGACTGGTTGTTGCATCACAGAATATCTGCCATCTACTTTCAAGAGCTGATAGTTTTATCTTCCAGTTACCTTCACTACTAGTCGTTTCCATTAGGTCAATGATGGCAAACTTAAAACTGTGAGTGTTACCTTTTTCACAAATGTGTCTACTCAATGCATTGTTCATATCTTGCTTCTGAATCTTATATAAGTGCTCGTATATCCTGGTTTTTAACTTCCTTTCGGTTTTCCCTATATAATAGGCCGAACAGGATATACAAGTAGCAAGGTAGACCACTCTTTGTGTATTGCAATTTCCAGTACGGGCCCTAATATGTGTCTTCAAAACATTATCTAATTTAAAATCCCTACTGATATTAATAAAATTACATTGCCTACACATTCCACATTTTTGTGTGCCTCTATTTGATTTCTTATTAACCCTTGCATGTTCAAACAAATATTTCAAATTCTGTGCCGTTTTGTATACTGTTTTAGGGTAATTACTTACTTGTCTACCCTCAGTCCCAGCAAACATTAATATATCCCAATATTTGTTTAAAATTTCCTTAACCAAATTAGAATAGGGGTTAAATCTAATGACACACACATGCTTAACACTTATTTCCTCTGTTCTACTTGTGTTAATAAATGGGACTCCTAAAAGAGGCAGGTATTTTTTCCCCCATTCACCTTTAACATATTGAGTAATATTATCAAGCATGTCCTTCGGATAACCACGGTTCATAAACATGCTGTGGATTCCTGTTAGTTCTTTTTCCATAACTTCCTTTTCAGAGGACATGCGGCTACGACAGCCTTGAAAATTAAAAAATTAAAAAAACAAACGCAAAGAAATCGGAAATGAAGGGGGTCACTCGGGAATCGTGGCACCCCTTCATTTGGACCCCAAAACTCGGAAAAAAAACGAGTAATTCGGGACGGTTGGGAGGTCTGATCCCAGGTTATATGCAGTCACACTGGCATGTAGTGTATCATTACATTACTACTGTTGACAGTGCTTTCTCAAGTAAGACTAGATTGCAGATTGTAGTATGGGAACCAAACACCCCTGCATGCAAAGATGGACTCTGAGCTCTCACTGTCATGTTATTGGTGTGTGAGCTGTGTGTCATTAAGTATTTCCTACTGGATATTGATCTGACATGTGGATATTAACTGAAAGACTGCTGTGTGTATAGGACATGTCATTGAGGGCTGCTGTCATGTAGTAATGGCATACTTATCAGTGTCAGACATCTATCTGTCAACACATTCACCCTAATGCATAACCAGTTGGCTAGCTGATGTCTGTCTGTCCTCTGTACAGATGTGTGGATGTCAGGTATCCATCTTGGCTGCTTACAGGCAATCTATGCTTGAGTGACACTGACATGTCTGCCCAGCTGTGTTATGAATGCTACAGTTAGGAATCCCCACCCTGTATGTACCACATGCCATGGATACCTCAACTACACTACCACAGTCAACAGAACATGCTTGGGTACAGGTCTCCAAGACAGACACTGACCATGTTATATAATACATGTTGCATACATGTCAATTGGAGCACCTCACTGGCCCTCTGCAAGAGGCAACCAGATGATTGGATGTTGCATTTTAACTCTCACCCTGAGGATCACTCCTGTGGCATTAGTTGATAGATGGCCTGCTGGAAAATGGCAGGTGGCATGATACCACTGTACCCATATCCCCTACTCTTCCCATCTCTCCATGGACAATATCCTGGTACACACCTATGAACACCTGCACCTATGGACCCCAGTACTGACACGTGTCAGTGTGCATTTCTGAGAATAACAGTGTATGTGTGTTTGTAAACCTGTAGTTGATAATACCCTGAGGCCCTTCACATCCACTGCACCCCCCATTGCCATAGCTAGATATGGCTGCTGCTGTAATGGATATTATATGTACCTTGTTACACTCTTCACCCTATGGGATACCTGGAGCTTGCAGTGCCAGCATAACACTGTTGTACAAATGTGTAGATAGGCATGGTTTACCCTCTGAGTCCTGCCAAGTGTGTATATTTGTAGAATACAGCATTCTGAGGCCACATTCTCCTAATACAACACACCTTGCCACACAGTATAAGGGATAGTGATTTTGCTGACTGTAGGAGAGCCATGACAAAGCATCACCCTACTATCCCTGTGGCATGTGCAATAGATGCATATCCCTGTAGTAGCACTCTTGAGATAGACAAGGGGTTGTATTGCAGTCCTGGTCAATGTGTGATGGTGGGTATGTCAGAGTATTATCATGGGTTTCAGTGAATACAATATCCAATGTGGGGTGTGGGTGCTGGGTATACTGTCTTTACACCATGGTACCCCCAGTACATGTCCCAAGGTCCACTGTATGGACCACTGTCACCATCAGCCATACAGGTAACTGATAAGACAACACAAGTAGAAAGACACTAAGAGTAATGCTGCTCAACGCCAGAAGTCTAAATCTCAAGATACACAGTCTCAAAGCCCTCCTCAGTATGGAGAACATCGATATCTGTGCAGTGACAGAAACCTGGTTCAAGGCTCCCCGAGAGCACCCCAGCACTAGCAGGTTATACCTCATATCATGCTTTTCGGCCCCAAAACTCGGACTGAACCACAAAAGGAGCGGGAGTATCCATATTCATCAAGGATACCCACACCTCCAGGTTAGTGGCATTGCACGAAGCATTGGAGACCATCCATGTGCAACTAACAGTGGGCAAAACTGCCTTTCAGTTTGTAGCATGCTACAGACCACCCTCTCAAACTCAGGAACCCCACTCAGCCTTCCTGAAGACACTGGAGAATATGAAGGTCTCTCCAAACACCATCATATTGGGGGACTTCAACTACCCAAACATAGACTGGTAGCATTACTCAAGCCCCAACACCCTAGTCCAAAGGTTCCTAGAATTCATAAACTCAAATGCTATAGAACAACTAGTCACCACTCCCACAAGAGGGGAAAACATACTAGATCTGATCATCACCAACATGGGGACACAATGTTCCATACCAGAAGTATACCCCTCATTGGTAAGATCGGACCATAAATTAATCTCACTGGAAATCCACATCCCGCCCCCACCCCCAGCACAGAAGACCACAATAAAGAACTTCTCAAAAGCTAACTTCA
Organism: Protopterus annectens; assembly: GCF_019279795.1. NCBI lineage: Eukaryota > Metazoa > Chordata > Ceratodontiformes > Protopteridae > Protopterus > Protopterus annectens. Next base: position 723,914,744 of record NC_056728.1, on the reverse strand, counting down.
CACTTCTTAAAACCAAAGTGGAATCCTTCATGGCCCCCGGGCCAGTGGAAACTACAGCCCAATCTGCTGAATCCTTTATAAACGCATTCTATGGACACCTTCAGGAATGCATGGATCATGTAATCCCAAACAAAACCAAGACCCAATCCCCCAAAGGCAGGTGTCCTGTCTGGTGGATCCCAGCCATAAACAAGCTATACAACAGAAGGAGGAAGCTATTACGTGATAGAGCAAAATCCCTAAAAGGGAAGGCATCTCTGATCAGTACTAGCAAAAAACTATGATCACTCATAAAATCATCCAAGGCCAGCTTTGAGAGAAAAATTGCACAAGACACTAAAGATAATCATAAGGTTTTTTTTTGTTATGTTAGAAACCTGGGTGGCAACTCCCAGATATGCTCAGAGTTAGTCCATAACGACAAAAAATACACTGAACCTGCAGACATTGCCAACATCCTGGCAGACAGGTTCAGTGCAAACTCCGCCCCCCCAAAAAAGGACAAATATCTATCCCAGCAGAGTGTTGCCTCCCTGACATCTCAGATGCCCAGGTGAGAACCGCCCTCTCCAAAGCAAAATACACAGCATCAATGGGACCAGACTGCGTCCCTGGCTGAGTGCTACATGAACTCCAAGAAGAGCTAAACCCTCACATAAAGCAGCTGTACACTCTCAGCCTTACTACAGGATATGTACCCAAAGAATGGCGTACAGCAACAGTGGTCCCACTCCACAAAGGAGGTGCTTCTATGGACCCTGGAAACTACCGCTCCATAAGCCTGACTAGCTTGGTCTGCAAAGCTATGGAGAGGATCATTATGGATCTCATAAACAAGGACATTGTGGACCTACAGACACTGGATCCTACCCAACTCGGCTTTGTTAAGGGCAGATCCTGCCTCTTGAACCTGGTCAACTTCTTTGAAACAGTCACCAAGGCCATTGATAAGGGAAAGGTAGTTCACACAGCCTACCTGGACCTCACAAAAGCCTTTGACACAATACCCCACTCGGGCATCATAGACAAACTCTCCAGCTTAAATATAAACCCCTATGTCATAAGATTGGTTGCAAACTGGCTCAAGGACAGAACCCACATGGTCAGAATTGCTGGAGCCATGTCTGACTCTAAACCAGTTACAAGTGGTGTCCCACAGGGCTCAGTCCTGGGACCTCTCTTATTCGGTATATATTTTTCTGAGGTACAGGCTAACACGGGAGGACTGTGGCTGACCAAGTTCGCAGATGACTGCAAACTGGGTGCCATAATTGACTCTCCAGCTGACACAAGCATCCTCCAAAAGGGTCTCATAAAGATGGATAACTGGTGCCAGAGCCATGGCCTTAAACTAAATGCCAAAAAGTGTATAGTCATACCCTTTGGCAAAAACAAAGTGCCCACAAATTACCACATAGGTGGTAATCCATTAAGTACGGAAGAAGTAATTAGGGACCTGGGGACCCAAGTTGATAGTAGCCTCTCCTTTGACAACCACATTGCCAAAGTGGTTAGAAAGACCTTCTATATAGCCCACCTTACCATGAAAGGATTCACATCTAGATCAAGGGAGGTCATTGTGCCCCTTTACTCATCCCTCTTCAGGCCAATAATTGAGTACAATGCCCCATTTGGGATGTACCTTACCCGACACCTGCAGCAACTAGAAAGACCCCAAAAGTACCTCACAAAGAGGATCAAGGGACTCAAACAGATGCCATATGCTGCTCGGCTAAAGAAACTCCAGCTCTACTCAGTTGCATACCACCTACTCAGAGGCGATCTATGCCTGACGTACAAAGCCATGTCCAACCCTGAATTAATGGACATGCTCCACCTCAGAAAATCCAAATCCCTTAGAGCTACACGCTCAAGAGACTTGAACCTCAGCACAGAAATAAATAGGATATGCTGAAAGGACAGATTCATAACCCAGAGGCTCCCTTCACTCTAACAAACAACAAACAAAAATAAAAAAAAGAATTTTGGATTTTTTCGTGGTGTGGTGCCTATATAATATATATTCCTTCATTTTGTTTCACTGTGTTTTTGGAGGCACCCTTTAGGAGACAGGTTTGCTTTTTTCATATCACTCTGGAATAGAATCCCAGTCCATGTTAGGCAGAGCCCCTTACTGACTCTCTTCAAGAAGAATCTTGACGAGTAGATGGGAGATCGTAGGTTTACCCCGGGGATCACTTCTATGTCACTGCTAGGCAGAGGCACAGTAAACAAACCTTAATAAGGGCACAGTAAACTCACTCCAAGGGGTTGCGAAAGCCAAACACACTCTGGCTAGGCTTGTAAATACCCTAGGGCAGATAGCCTAGTATGAACCTATGAACCTATGAACACTATCCAGCCCAATGATGCATGTGCTGTGTGCAACTTATCTGTAACAGAATGGACACACTGACAAGGTAGTTAGCAATGATAAACCAAGGTCTCTCAGATGTGTGTATGACTGTTATGTGTTTGTCAATGTGTATATGACAGTATGTTACACTATGTATTGTGGGGCTATATTGGAACATCGAAATTTCAAAACTTTGAATGTTCTAATATTGACCCCTATTCAGCGAACGCTGACAATAGCGAAGCAGCAGAACACTGAATTTCTTCCTAGGAAAGGAATTCGGTTGGCCGTTTCTGTGGCTTCGCTATTGTCAGCACTGCGGTGGAAAGTTATGGGTCAGGATCAGGTAAGTGTGCGATTGTGTGAACATGAGGGTTAGGGCGCAGGGTAGGTGAGTTAGGGTTAGGGCGCGGGTTAGGTAAGTGTGCGATTGTGTGGATGTGAGGGTTATGGTGGGGTAGGTGAGTTAGGGTTAGGGTGCGGGTGAGGTGAGTGTGCGATAGTGACGGACCTTAGGGTTAGGGTTTGGGTTAAGTTAAGTGGATAACAAGTGGTGTATGTACAGTTTAGTGTAGGGTTAGTTGTAGGATTTTAGGTGTATGTGTGTGGATTGCTGTGTGTTTGATGTGCTTGTGTTGTGTGTATGTGTGTTGGAACAGCATTTTTTTTCCTTGGGAAAAAATTTGCTGTTCTGCATGTTCGATATTGTCAGCGTTCGCTGAATAGTGGTCGATATTAGAACATTCGACATTTTAAAACTTCAATGTTTTAATATAGACCCATGTATTGTTCATAAACAACCAGTACATCCCCCATTACCATACTGTACAATGCCTGGTGATGTTCTTCACTTAACATGTAATCTGGAACATACCTCATCCTAAAAGCTGTGTGGTGTGTGCGATTAAGGCCACACACATTAGTAGCAATAAGTAGCTAGGTATGGGGTTCTAGTCCCAGTGTTGCCAAGTAAGAGTGTGTGTGTTTATGTGAAGGGATCTACTTCAGTTTGCAGAAAATACCTGTCCCAGGAGGTCATCTGTCCAAGAACTGACTGGCAAATGCTAACATTGCACAGGTTTCATCTTGTGGAAATTCATTCCATCAAAACTAGTAGTAGCTGTGTAAATGCCCTCTTCCCCACTGTATAGCGGTACAGCAATACTGGGGTTGGTATATATATAGATGGGTGTTGATCTTGTGGACACAGCCACCATCATTGCAGTTATTGTTGAGTGTATCCCCCCACTTAGTTGGCTGGAATACTGTACAGTTTGTTAACAGGTTACGTAGTTGTCAATCACACTATCTGTGGTTCTACATCACCACACACCCTCCAAAGGGTAAGGCTGTGCCACCCACACCAGCACACCTATGTTTACCAAGCTGAGGATTGCACTACATTGGGGAAAGGGACATATACCCTGCCAGTGCCATCATCAATGACATTAAACTAGCAGATTGATTATTTCCCAATGTGATGTGCATATTCTGATTTGGTGGAATTACATAGGCTAAAATGGGTTCCTTGCAAAAGTACATACATTCATGTGTACAGTATTCTCTGTGTATTGCATCAACACCAAAGCCTCTGTGTGTCTGTGTTATTCACAAATGTGGTGTGCACCACCCAATACACTTACCATTGCCCACTGTAGAAGGGCTGCTGACATCAGCCAACATGCACTCACCTGTATACACCCCTCAGATCTATCAGGCATGTGGTACATGCAGTAACTGTTGTACCGACCTGTGACTTGTGTTGAGCTGTACCCAAGATATGGCACAGTCGAGGTGTCACCACAGTGCCATACCCCTTGAAGGAAACAGCAGACCAACATCATGCTGACACATAGACACCTACAACACAAACAGAATACATTATGGAGACCACACTCACTTAGTGTTAATGACAGCTAAAATGCATCATGGCTGGACAGCTACACATCCTGACATGTAAGCATTAAACTTTAGTGCTGAAAACAGGTTACACAACATTACATTGGTACACTATAGTACAGTCACCCCTGTGCATCAGAACCATATTAGCCTGTCCCTGCATTGATGTTATGGATGACTGGGATGTGGCACAGGTATCATCATATGCACAGGGTGTGTTGTGGGTTTGCCAGAGACCTAGGCTGAGCCATTTGTTTGACATCATGTGTGTGGTTTAGGGGGTTTCATTATTAATTGGGCTGTGCAGATGTGGTGTGTGTAGGTATGCGGTTTCCCTAGCTGTGTTGGTGATGTGTGTGTGTATGCATGCACACAGTTCTGCCATGTGGCTGCCCTATACAGGGGTTTGTTGGACACCTGCAGACTGTACCTGACAGGATGTGCAGTTCACCATCTCTGACCACGCACAAGAGAACTGTGCCTGTCAGGGGTTCCACGGGCACTACTGGGTACAAGCCATGATATGGTACTCTCCCCTGATGATGACATATGTCTGCTGGATCCGAGTCCCTCTTGGGTCTGGCCAGGGCGATGTGCACATGGCCTGCTATGTTGTGGTGTGGACAGCTCCCTCTCTGCAGTGCTGGGGCTGGTACTACCACTACAGGAGTGACTCTGGCTTCTTGCATGTCCATGTCGACTTCCACCTGTTGGTGTTGCTGGTCTACTTCCACATGGCCGTCTCACTACTCCCACCATGTGCTCAAGCACAGACATTCCACAGTTGAGAATTCCCACCATCTCACCCAACTGTCTATCCAGGACCTCTGCAAAATAATGGTGGGCACCTGCAAGATCACAGATGTCAATAAAAGCAGAATGAGTAGCCCTCTGCAGCCTCAGACCCTGTCTGGTATACCATTGCATACATGCCTGTGCCTCCATGATGGCCTGAAACATGCATCTGTTGACACCAGCTGTGGCACTTCTGCCAGGGGCATGATGACCAGCAGCCCTCCTACGAGCACCCCCATACATCTGCCTGTGTGGTACCTTGCCAGGCATCCGGCTATGGCTGCTGTGTCCAGACACGTGCCATAGACACCACACTGTCCTGTCCCATGTCACCACCTGTCAACTGTCCCTCATCTATGGCTACTGGTGATGGGGTATGTATAGGCAATGTGACTGTGTGCGGGGATGGCGTGGATAACAGTGGGATGTCAAACAATGGCACAGCTTTAGCCCCTGACAGCCCTGCCTGTGCCTCAACACACCTATCATCATTGTCAGAGTCTGTATGGAAACTAGTATCAGTTTGCCTGCAGTAGGGATCCTGACCCACCTTGCCACCTGTGAGGGGAAATAAGAAATGCACTTTAAGACCTGTACATCATTGCTTAACTGTATACACACACACACACACACACACACACACACACACACACACACACACACACACACACACACACACACACACACACACACACTTATAGGTGAGGTTGCACAAAGATATTACACACAGACTTCTCATTACCCGTCTGTCAACATGCATGACATATGGCACTCATCAGCATGCACTGCAGCTATAGTCAGTCCCTGTTAACAACATTATACATCTCTGATGCATGGGTTGTATTAGTAGGTGATGCCCCTTCTCCTGGAACACACTGCACCCATGTACACAGTATTGCTGTGCACCTGTTCAGCACCCTGGCATGTACTGTGCATCATACTTCACTGGTGTATACACCATTGCTGAATGTGTATATGTGTCAGTTATGTTTGCTCTGCTGCTCATAGCCCCTATATGTTCGACACATACCTGGGATGACATGTGGACAGATGTCAGTAGTGAATGCCTGATGTCTGATTTGCAGATGTCATCATCAGCGGTGCATGTATGACCAATAAAATACAATTACACTGACAACCTTCAAACCTTACTGTGGCTATGAGGAGTGTACACACCCTTATTGACATGGCACCCTCTTCCCTGATATGACATGGGGCCACAATACTGCATATGTTAACATTACACAAACCTGATATGTGACATATGACCTGTGCAATCAAATGCAGTATCAAACAAATGTGTTAGTTGGGCAGATGCTGATTGAAATGCATAAAATCTGTGGGTGCATAAGTGTGCACACCCTTGCACCAACTGTTAAGTGTACTACAACAGTCACTATTCCTGGAAGGGGTATACTAGCATGGCCCATCTGCACTTGCCAGTATTTGGTCACTCTGCACTACAGATGTCCCCCAACTATGCAAGATTGCAAGGTCAACTCATTTGCACAGCCCTTGGAGGTCACACAGTGCATTCACTATTGCTGTGGAGTCAGGGTTATGTCTGTCACAGTTCATGACCTTGACTGTGTGCAGATACAGCCATTCTTAGTGAGCTTTGGATGTTTGCTTTAGTTCACTGTTGTGTTTCAGGATGACACCCCTCCCCATCCTTAGCTATTTTGCAGATGCTTGGGCTACACATGAGTGTCATTTTGCAGTGTCCCAAATTCAGAACACCATGTGTACTGGCCTAGTCCCTGCTAATGAATGGCAAACATACAGGTTTACACTGGCACCAGCAAGGTACAGATGGGTCTGGTGGGCCCGAGGTGGAGTGAGGTGTTGCTTGTGCAGCACGTGTATCTTAATTGATACTGTCAGTAGGTTTCAAACATGGTCTTGGTACACCATTACACATTGCAACACATGCCTTTGGGGGACTTTTAATGTTATGCATATGCTACCGGTAGATAGCCCTGGCTGATGTTTCCTGTGGAACAACTGTCCCATCTGATTACCCTAACCCATGGGCCACACTTATGCAGAGTCCAGGCGATTGTTGACACAGGTACTGCACAGCCAGTACTTGCTAGACATTCCTGCAACTCCCTCAGTGTTGCGGCATGTTACTAAGCAGCCTCCATGACGAGTTTGTAACATGTGTCGTCATCTGTCTTGGATGACCATTTGTTTATTTTCTACATTAATGTTGTCCCATACATCCTTGTCACATACATGACTGTCTGCACTGTTTGCCATGGCATATGCAATCATGAGGTAGGGCTAGATGTTCCACTCCTGCGTGCTACCTGTTGGGTATGGGATCCATTCCATGGCTTGTAAGGTGTGTGCAAGCAACGGCTGCCTCTGTTGCAGGTGAGTGGGCAAATGTGACAGCAGACCATTTCTTGGTGTGACATTGAGGACCTATACTTGCTGGAAGGTCCATACTCCTGAAGAGTGAATGCTGTCAGTACCTCAAAAGCTGCTTCCACAATATGTTATTTGGAGTGTGTGCACACATATGCTTCCAGTGTTTGTTAAGGTATGTATTCCCCATATTTGCTGTCCTAACATAGGATTCCATATTACATATTCATTGCTCATGTTAAGACCACATTACAGGTTGTAAGGGTTGTGGAATGTGATATTGTGATATGCCATTGTGTAGATCTGTAACAGTTGCCATTATAATAGTGGTATATACACTGTTGTAACACTGTATAAGGGTGATGTTTCAGACATGTTCCTACTGTAGGCCATTTGTCCCACCATTATGTTCATCTCTGTGCACACATCTTGCAATGACAGGTTGTTAGTTATATTGCAGGACCCTTACACTTCAGATATGCCACCATAGTGACCACTGTGATGCAGTGCAGTTAATAGCAACAATAACTGAATATGTACAGAATGCATTATGGGTATGTGTGTTAAATGTGTGCATGGCAAATACCATGGCCATAACATGGCCGGTATATTAGCAAACCTGAACAAACAACACCATACTCACCAGCTACAGGCTGCTGCCCCAGAGGTATACCAGAGGGACATACATAGCTGTGTGAGTGATGTGATGTCAGTAACCACACCTGTGGCATTGGTACATCAGCAGTACAAACTCACAATACTACAGATTATGCCCATCTGTTCATTACTACAATGCAGCAACAGACTATATATATTTTATCTCATATATGCATGATTAAACTCTACAGATGCAGATGGATAAGCAACAGTGGTCTACTGATGTGCCCTGGGGCCTTACTTGGATGCTTTTCATCCATTGTGTGGGTAGCACCCACCTCCACAATGCTATCCATTGGGTCTTGTCTTTGTTGGTGGGCAGGTGCCCCGTGGCTGACAAAAAGCTCCTCAGCATGTGTCGGGGGGGACCTAGATGGCATGATCCCCCCCTTTGGCTAGCTGGTCCCTCCTAACTTTAGCAGCACTCTGATGGGCGTGGCAGATGAGGTCAGTGCAACGATGTCAGACCTGCTCATAACTGCAGTTATGCAGGCCGACATCGTTAGCCTGTGGACGAGCTCGTTCCACAGGGAGGTCCTCTCCTGCAGATCATGTCCTATACGGGCAAACAGAGTGTGGTAGTGCTACACCAGGTAATTTATTATGACTTCATTTTCCTGGGGGGGGGGACAAACTGGCAAATGCTCTCTAGACATGGTGCCTGAAAGACATAAAGAGGAAAAAAGTAAGAATAAAAAGATCCATGACTCGATAAAACCATAGCTTTATTGTAAATGTAGAATCACTGACTTACTGCTTTCACCCATAACACTGGGCTTCTTCAGAGTCAATTACACTCAACAAAATCAGGACTTTTATAGTCCTAAACAGGCAATCAGCCAATATACAAAACATCCATTAAAATCAATTATCCAATTAAGCATTTAACCCAGCCCCTGCTGCAAAGAAACAAAAAACAGCACAATAAATACCATGATAAAACCATATCTTAAAACAGAAAAAATAGTTGTAATAAACTGTTTCATGTAAACCCCTTTGGTGAATACTTTGTCCAAGGAAAGCTAAAAGAAAGTTAAACATATAATCATCTGTTAAATAAACTGGGATTTGTGTTTCACAACTCTTACAATAGAAATGTTTTCATTAATGCCTGGTGTTTTTGATGCATCCAGGCGCAACTGCCATAGACATTCTTTCATCTCCAGTAAGGTTTTAACTTCACCTCCCATGTCTTTTTTGGGCACCCTGTCAATGACAAAAAATATAAACTTTTCGTAGTTGCCACAATTCTTACTGTGGTTAAATAAAGCACTTGTAGGCTTATTGCTTTTTATGTCTCTGTTGTGTTCCAAAATACATAGCCTTAATTTACGTGTGGTCATTCCTACATAAAATGCCGGACATGATAGACAGGTGGCTACATATACTACCATGTCAGTATTGCAATTACAGTACCCTGGGCAGTTTAGTGTTCTTTTATAACTGTCTATGTGTACATAAGGTCCATCATTAATAAACTTGCAAATACTGCATGTACCACACTTACCCATCTATGAGATGTTACTATTAGTTGTCCCTACACCTCTTTCCAACAGCTCTTTCAATTTGGAACCCCTACTGTTAATGAATCTCGGGATTGGACCCAATACTTCTTTTAAGTCTGAAGGAAATACACTGTCCCATACTGTCTGGATAATGTTCTTAATTTTCATACCTGAATCATTATACTTCAGCACCATTGCCATAGAGTTGTTAGTAGTAAGTGTGTTAATCTCAATGGTATTAGATGAACCAAAACTTCTACTTGAATCCAAGAGAATAGGTCTAAAATTACTGCTTCTTCGATATCCTTACTTAACTTAGTAAATCCTTTGGATACTCTTTGTTTGTGAACATGTCAATAAGCTTCAGCAGTTCAAATTTAAAACAGTCATCCTGACTAATAAGCTTTGACAATCGAATCATTTGACCCTTCACCACATTTTTCTTTTGAAACTGAGGGTGACAACTCTCATAATGTAAAAAAAGAGTTGCTGTATGTTTTTTTGATGGTAAATGTTCAAATGTATATGGTCATTCTCTTCGTACAAAAGAATATCCAAAAATTCAATCCTATCTCTGTCCATGTCACTTATAAATTTTAGAAAAGTGGTTGTGTTACTCAAATAACCAATACAATCTTCCAACTCTTGTTTTGAGCCCTTTCACAAAATCAGTATGTCATCCAGGTACCTTAAGTATGTCATGATCTTTGACATATAGACAGAATTAAACACGTGTTGCTGTTCCCATTCTGCCATCACCAGGTTAGCATAGATGGGTGCACATCTGGCACCCATCGCAACCCCGTTTGTCTGCTTGTAGTATTCCCCATCAAACAATATTAAATTATTGGATAATACCAATTCTAATAATTCCACAAGCAGGCTTCTTTTTACATGTTGTAAATCACTGTACTTAGCCAGAATATTGTTAAAGCTGTCAATTCCAGTATGGTGGGGGATCACCGAAAATAAGTTGACTACATCTACAGTCACAAACCCAAAGTCATCACCACAATTTAAATTCCTGATATTATCAAGTCAATGCTAAGAGTCCCTTAAAATGTATGGAACATTGTTCAACACATTCTTACAAGTGATGTCTATATATGATGCTAGTGGTTCCGTTTTGGAGCCCTTAGCAGCTACAATGGGCCTAAGTGGTGGAAATTTTTATGAATTTTGGGGATACCAAAAATAGAGGGAATAATGGGGTTCTCCACTGTAAGATATTCAAGCTCCTCATTAGAAATTATCTCATCAAACATAAATTCATATAACTGCCAATCAGTTTTGGCATAGGCCCTATGTACATCAAACCTAGAAACCCTCTCATAAGTTTCTGCATCATTTAATAGTACTTGCATTTTACAGGCATAGTCTGTGTTAGTCATAATGACTACCCTCCCATCCTTGTCTGGTTTCAT
>NC_056728.1:723721235-723898735 GCF_019279795.1 Protopterus annectens | reverse complement strand
GACTCCCACACATATTGTAAGGTAGGGTCCATATATATGAGGGCTACAGCTGGACAAAACGTGTGTGACCTTGTACAGTCCAGAGGTCAGTGTATGTAACACTGATATATGCCCTTGAAAGTCATTCTATGAGGGATGGGTATGCACAGTTTTTAACTTATGCTGTTACAACATGTGAGGGATATCAGTAGTAAGACACATGAAGGTATATGGCTGTACATTTTCATACATTTCACCATGGGAACAGTGGTGGGCTAGTGCCTACTGTCTTAGAGACAGTTCTGTTTGTCAGTGTGGCAGTGATGTTTTACATTAAGCATTGTTATGTGACAGATACATTTTCATTGTGACAACTTAATTCTTTTCCCCCTAAGGGTTGAGTACAGAGTGTAATTGGAGGCTGCTGAACTACATCTGTAATTTATTAGTGTTGATTGATTCCTATCTTCCAGGCAAGTGTTTTTGTTACTGTTGTACTACATGAAGGCCTTTGCCTGGACAGCAACATATGTTATGCTTTCAGATTACTGTATCAAATGTTTTGTTTGAGAGTTGCATTACTCAATTACTGTGTATTTCAAACACCTAACTTCTATATGAAATGGCATATACAACTGTAATAGTACACAAATAAACATTTCTATGTATGCAAACTTGTGTGTGGTGTCATATCCTTTGACTTGTCTGTGGGTATATGTTTCATGCAATAATTGTCTTTTGTATTAAAGAATCAAACACTGGCCATTTTAAAAGGTGGCAACTGTAAAAATACTGGCTGTTCGATATGCTGTGCACCCTCTATAAGTAGTAATATATGTATATGTGTATATATATATATATATATATATATATATATATATATATATATAGTGTGTGTGTTTGTGTGTGTGTGTGTATATGTATCACTGGAATGCTTACTGCTTTCACATTGTACATTTCCTATTGTACACAGACTGTTCTGCATATGTTATTGATATCATCCTGACATCGTACAGCTGAGATGGATTACTATTAACTTGTTGTGGCTGTGTTGTATAGGGTCCTGGGTATGAGACTTGCAAGTGTTGGTTATTGTGTTGCAAGGCAGACCTGTTCAGCTGTGGAGGAGGGGATGATATCAATAATTACAGGAGGTACTTATTTTGGGCCCCTTCACTCCCATTAACAGTGCCTTTGGTCATATATATATGTTTTGTGTTTTTTTATATATAACTGTTATATATATGTATATACATATATATCTATATATATATATATATATATATATATATATATATATATATAGACATATATGTAGGCATATATATAGATATAGATGTGTGTGTGTGTGTGTGTGTGTGTATATATATATATATATATATATATATATATATATATATATATATATATATATATATATATATATATATATATATATATATATATACATATGTATACATCTGCATATATAAATACATTTCCCCTACTGTTGAATGACTGTGCTGGATGATATGTTTGAGAAAACATCAGATTTATTTACATCTGACATGGCTTAGTGGTAAATCTCTTTGGCTATAGTGTGCAGCGTCCTGGGTTTGAGACTTGCAAGGGCTGCTTATTTTGTTGCTGGGCAGAACAGGGGCTGTTGGAGAGAGAGAGTCATTCAGGTGCTTTAATGCAGTTGTAAGTGGGTTTGTGCAGAGCTAAGCGATGCTTATGCCCGCTACGGCCGTTTAAACACGCCCTAATTTCAAATAATGAAAAGAAAGAAAGGGAGATAGGAAAGTGGTGAAATTGGGCAAGCAGGGGGGCAAACAAGAGGAGAAACAAGTAGGGATGTGCAGGACGGGTGTAGGAAAGGACCATAGCTCTGCATTTCTTTGGCAGCAACAGCTGCTTTCAATGTGGGCAATTTAGAATTTGGAGCCTCACACCCTACAGAGAGGTGTGTGGGCATCATACAATATGGATGATTGGTAGTGTTAGACTGTGTGATGGGTACATGTCTCTGGGCAAAATGCAGAGCTATGTATGGGACGTGATTTTTTTTGGGACAGATACCCCTTTTTTAAGGTGAGAGTGAGATGTTAAGGAAGGATTATTGGTAAGTGTGGTGAGGGAGGTTTGGTAGGAGAGTTTGCATTTGCAGACAGACAAGACAGACAAGACAGCAGACAGGGCAGTGTATGACACATGGAGGGGTAAATACCTTGACGGGGAGGGTGGTTGGGAATCTGAGGCTCATGAGCCCTCAGATGGTTGTAGTGGCACTGTTGTCCCCACCCGATGGCAGTCACCGCTACACATTCACAGCCCCAAAGGTGGCTGTGCTGGGAGCTGTGCTGCCCCTCTAGCTGTGACAGCCTACCCTCCACCTGGCACAGGCAGTCATCCAGCACCATCTGGAGGGCGCTACGCACCATGCCACAGACTTCATCCTGAGTGACAGCTTCCTCACCACACCCACTTGTGGGCGGGGCAATCTCCATCCTCTGCAGCGAGGGTGGTGCAGGACCAGCAGATGAGGGAGGTCTGGGTTGAGTCCCAGACATGCTGTGACCTGGTGCCTCAGCCAGGTGAAGTGGGAGAGGCGGATTCGCTGGGATCTGCCTTTCCATATGTGCTATGGTGTGAAAATTAGCAATGAATATTAGTTACTCATGCAAAACACATTACAACATTAGTCAAAATAGCATGCATGGATATACCCATTTACCTAAAACAGTGCAATTATAACAGTGCCATAGCAAACAGAACCCATGCATATATGGAATGGCATTCAGGGTTACATCCAAAATAACCCCTGCACGTAAGGAGTTGCACGGCTGGAAAAATATCAAAAACAGAAAAAACAAGCCAGCAACAAGTGGACCGCTCATAAATATGTAGTTTAATAATAAACTACTAAAACAACATAAAGGCTTACAAACAAACCGGTTTCGGCCCGGATTTTAACCTGGCCTTCTTCAGTGTTTAAGAGAGAAGCCAATCATGAAGTCTTTTTATATAATCATGAGAAAATTATGATTGGTTGACAAAAACTACTGAATATTTAACAAAAATGTACTTTCCAAATTTATTATAAACATTCATTAAGCCCTGGGCTGAAAAGTGCACCAAGTTTGGTGATCCATTTCTTTTCTTTCACATCAAGTTTTTTATGCCAGCCACATTTGTTAGTTCTATCGCCAATAATTTTATCAATAATTGTGAAATGAAATTGTGCCCTATTATGTACAAGTGTATGTTTATATAGGGCATTAGATGTCTTTTTACATCTAATGTCACTCAGATGTTCTGACATACGTAATCTGAGTGGTCGAGAGGTTTGCCCAACATAAAATGAGTGACAAGTACAGCCTGCCATGTATATGGCCCAATCAGTATTACAATTGGCAAAAAACTGAATGTCAAAAACTCTGTCACTATTTCTACTAGTGAATTCTTTTGTTTTCACCATATGTTTACAGTTGACACAATGACATAAGGAAAACAACCCATGAGTTTATCCCCCAAAATAGTTGTTTGATATACCTGGGGTAAAATGGATTCAAAATTATGTTTATAATGATTAAAATGTCCTGCTAAATTCTTTCCTTTACGGAAAGAAAATGAACATTTTTTGGGAATGAGTGTTTGGATTCTAGCATCCGCTTCCAATATATTCCAATTGTCCTTAATAATGTTCATAAAATTATTAGTATTTCTGCCAAATGTAGTTGTGAAACGCAATATATTATTATAGTAGGTTTCTTTTTACGTCAAAAGATTTGATCTATGTAAACCAGAAGCATAATTTCGAGCCATTGTAACATACCCTGAGTTGTAACCCCTATCAATAAATCTGTTATGTAAATCTTGAGCATGTTGAGCAAAACTAATATTGTCAGAACAATTACGTCTGATTCTAATAAATTGTGATTTGGGAATGTTTTTTGCGATATGTTTTGGATGAAAGCTGGGCGTGGAGCATGGTGTTATATTGGGAAACTTCCTATAGATTTCAGTTTTAGAGTATTATCCATATTTCTAGTTACCAAAACATCCAAAAATGTTATTGATTTTTGATCATAGGTAATAGTGAACTGTATTCCCCATTTGTTATCATTCAAGTATTCCATAAATTCCTGAAGATATGAAACATCAGCTCTCCACACCATCCAGCAATCATCCAAATATCTCCGCCAAATATCAATTTCAGGTAAGAACAAATTATGAGTATCATCATAAATCATAATTTGTTCTATATAAGCCATGAACAGATCAGCATATATAGGGGCAAAAGACGCCCCCATTGCTGTACCTCTGATCTGCAAAAAACATTCCTGATTATAGAAAAGAACATTTTTGGTCAACACATGCTCAGTCAGATTTAACAAGAAGGTATTGAATCCTGGTTGGTACATATTAGATTTATAGAGCCAAAATTCAATAGCATCCAGTCCGGCCCAATGTGGAATATTGGTATATAATGAGCACACATCCAATGTACAGAGCCACCAGTCCGAATCCAACTGCATATCATTAACAATACCCAAAAATTGAGTAGTGTCCTGTATTCGAGATCTAACAAATGACAACAGAGACTTCAAATGCATAGTCAGAAATTCAGAAAGTGGCTCAGTGAGTGAGCCCATGCCCGACACAATGGGCCTACCTGGTGGATGTAAAAAATCCTTATGTATTTTTGGCAGAAAATAAATATATTGTCTAATAGGGTCAGAGATTGTTAAATGATGTAGTGTTTTTTTGGTTATGATCCCATTATCAAAAGCAGAATGTAGAAAGCCATCAATTTCCTTTTAAATACAGGAGTGGGTCCAGTGGCATTTTAGTGTAATATCGAGCATCATCCAGTTGTTTATGTGCTCGATATCATAATAACTCAATCCAACACAACCACTGCTCCTCCTTTGTCTGCATTGATAATGACCAAATCTTTATTATACTAGTTCTTCCAAACAGGACATCTCAACATCAGTCATGTTATTGGGCATAGGTAAACAATGATTAAATTGAAAATGTAAATCATTAAGTACACTACGTAAAAATAAGTTAACAGTTGGATGCATAGGGGGTGTGAAAGATGAAGCATGATATTTAAAGATATCCATTTGTAACTGTTCAACATCCCCTTTGTCCTGAAAAAATAATTTGAGATTAATAAGTCTGCAAAATGAAAATAAATCTTGTGCAAAATTATCCTCAGAAACAAAAAAAACGGGAATGAAAGATAGTCCTTTATTTAATAGAGATATTTGTTCAGCAGTAAGTACAGTGTTGGAAATGTTACATACATTATTTATTTGTTCGTCAGTACTTCCATCAAATTTTGTAGACTTGTAACTTTTCTTATGTTTCCTGCCACCCCTCCTCCCTCTGTGTTCCCTAAAGGGGGTGTATAGTTTTTTCGTTTAGGAGTTGGGGAATCCATGGTGGACTGTGTTTCTGTATCTGTCCCTGATGAGGTATCATAATCAGTAGATTCAATATTATTCCCATGTCCTTTAAGTATAGAACGCGGTTGTTTCCTTTTGGAATTAGATTAATTTTTGTTTTTGTTTTTATTGTGCCCCTCTTGAAATCTAACGTGTCTTATATTTTTGAAAGGTTGCCCCTTCTCATAATCAGAAAGATCACGAGAGAATTTTTTAAGTTTTCTTTCTTTTAGAACAGTATCAAAATTGAGTAATTCAGTGCTAAGTTTTGATAATAAAGCAGAAAAGAAAGTTTCATTTTGATAATGATTACAGTCCTCAATGGATTTTAACACTTGACTGGTTTCCTTATCAATAATCCTAATATAGTAATCAGATAAGGAACTAACAAACTTCATTGAACACTCTTGCTGAATGGAGGACCATTCTGTAGTTAGACTTTCATCAGGGTCTGCCACCAGAGGCTGAATTTTGACCCTCAGACCCCTAGGGCAAATGCCCTTAGCCAAATAAGCTTTGAGTAATTTGTGGTGCCAAACACAAGATCTCAGTGTTTTCATAATTTTCTCATGATTATATAAAAAGACTTCATGATTGGCTTCTCTGTTAAACACTGAAGAAGGCCAGGTTAAAATCTGGGCCGAAACCGGTTTGTTTGTAAGCCTTTATGTTGCTAATTCTCTCGTGATCTTTCTGATTATGAGAAGGGGCAACCTTTCAAAAATATAAGACACGTTAGATTTCAAGAGGGGCACAATAAAAACAAAAACAAAAATTCATCTAATTCCAAAAGGAAACGACCGCGTTCTATACTTAAAGGACGTGGCAATAATATTGAATCTACTGATTATGATACATCATCAGGGACAGATACAGAAACACAGTCCACCATGGATTCCCCAACTCCTAAACGAAAAAACTATACACCCCCTTTAGGGAACACAGAGGGAGGAGGGGTGGCAGGAAACATAAGAAAAGTTACAAGTCTACAAAATTTGATGGAAGTACTGACGAACAAATAAATAATGTATGTAACATTTCCAACACTGTACTTACTGCTGAACAAATATCTCTATTAAATAAAGGACTATCTTTCATTCCCGTTTTTTTTGTTTCTGAGGATAATTTTGCACAAGATTTATTTTCATTTTGCAGACTTATTAATCTCAAATTATTTTTTCAGGACAAAGGGGATGTTGAACAGTTACAAATGGATATCTTTAAATATCATGCTTCATCTTTCACACCCCCTATGCATCCAACTGTTAACTTATTTTTACGTAGTGTACTTAATGATTTACATTTTCAATTTAATCATTGTTTACCTATGCCCAATAACATGACTGATGTTGAGATGTCCTGTTTGGAAGAACTAGTACGTAATAAAGATTTGGTCATTATCAATGCAGACAAAGGAGGAGCAGTGGTTGTGTTGGATTGGAGTTATTATGATATCGAAGCACATAAACAACTGGATGATGCTCGATATTACACTAAAATGCCACTGGACCCCACTCCTGTATTTAAAAAGGAAATTGATGGCTTTCTACATTCTGCTTTTGATAATGGGATCATAACCAAAAAAACACTACATCATTTAACAATCTCTGACCCTATTAGACAATATATTTATTTTCTGCCAAAAATACATAAGGATTTTTTACATCCACCAGGTAGGCCCATTGTGTCGGGCATGGGCTCACTCACTGAGCCACTTTCTGAATTTCTGACTATGCATTTGAAGCCTCTGTTGTCATTTGTTAGATCTCGAATACAGGACACTACTCAATTTTTGGGTATTGTTAATGATATGCAGTTGGATTCGGACTGGTGGCTCTGTACATTGGATGTGTGCTCATTATATACCAATATTCCACAGTGGGCCGGACTGGATGCTATTGAATTTTGGCTCTATAAATCTAATATGTACCAACCAGGATTCAATACCTTCTTGTTAAATCTGACTGAGCATGTGTTGACCAAAAATGTTCTTTTCTATAATCAGGAATGTTTTTTGCAGATCAGAGGTACAGCAATGAAGCCTTTTGCTATATATGCTGATCTGTTCATGGCTTATATAGAACAAATTATGATTTATGATGATACTCATAATTTGTTCTTACCTGAAATTGATATTTGGCGGAGATATTTGGATGATTGCTGGATGGTGTGGAGATCTGATGTTTCATATCTTCAGGAATTTATGGAATACTTGAATGATAACAAATGGAGAATACAGTTCACTATTACCTATGATCAAAAATCAATAACATTTTTGGATGTTTTGGTAACTAGAAATATGGATAATACTCTAAAAACTGAAATCTATAGGAAGTTTCTGCAATATAACACCATGCTCCACGCCTCCAGCTTTCATCCAAAACATATCGCAAAAAACATTCCAAAATCACAATTTATTAGAATCAGACGTAATTGTTCTGACAATATTAGTTTTGCTCAACATGCTCAAGATTTACATAACAGATTTATTGATAGGGGTTACAACTCAGGGTATGTTACAATGGCTCGAAATTATGCTTCTGGTTTACATAGATCAAATCTTTTGACGTACAAAAAGAAACCTACTACGAATAATATATTGCGTTTCACATCTACATTTGGCAGAAATACTAACAATTTCATGAACATTATCAAGGACAATTGGAATATATTGGAAGCGGATGCTAGAATCCAAACACTCATTCCCAAAAAATGTTCATTTTCTTTCCGTAAAGGAAAGAATTTAGCGGGACATTTCAATCATTATAAACATCATTTTGAATCCATTTTACCCCAGGTATATCAAACAACTATTTTGGGGGATAAACTCATGGGTTGTTTTCCTTGCGGTCATTGTGTCAACTGTAAACATATGGTGAAAACAAAAGAATTCACTAGTAGAAATAGTGACAGAGTTTTTGACATTCAGTTTTTTGCCAACTGTAATACTGATTGGGCCATATACATGGCAGGCTGTACTTGTCACTCATTTTATGTTGGGCAAACCTCTCGACCACTTAGATTACGTATGTCAGAACATCTGAGTGACATTAGATGTAAAAAGACATCTAATGCCCTATATAAACATACACTTGTACATAATAGTGCACAATTTCATTTTACAATTATTGATAAAATCATTGGCGATAGAACTAACAAATGTGGCTGGCATAAAAAACTTGATGTGAAAGAAAAGAAATGGATCACCAAACTTGGTGCACTTTTTAGCCCAGGGCTTAATGAATGTTTATAATAAATTTGGAAAGTACATTTTTGTTAAATATTCATGAGCATAGTAGTTTTTGTCAACCAATCATAATTTTCTCATGATTATATAAAAAGACTTCATGATTGGCTTCTCTGTTAAACACTGAAGAAGGCCAGGTTAAAATCCGGGCCGAAACCAGTTTGTTTGTAAGCCTTTATGTTGCTTTAGTAGTTTATTATTAAACTACATATTTATTAGCGGTCCACTTGTTGCTGGCTTGTTTTTTCTGCTTATGGCATTCAGGGTTGCCACAGCATGCCAGTTACTGATATGTCAGGCAGGCAATAAAATGATTATTCAACAGGGAATATTAGTGTCCACACAGTTTAAACAATGATAAACCAAATGGAACAATGGTCCCAACAGTAGAGGTTGGTTTAGGAACATGCCCATGTTGGTTTCAGTGTGATGGTTGGATCAGTTGAGTGGTGGGGGAAGGGAACAGATTCAATTGACAACTGCTATCAAGTATATTTGTCAGTACACTACTATTCATTACTCTACATTCTGACCACATTTACACTCTACCTGGTCCATAGGGCTGCTACAGCACACCAACAGCTGTAAATATCAACAGAGAAAATATACCTTTATTTTAGTTATACACATCAGACATGTTTCTATACCAATTTCTTTACCTGTGGGCTCATGCAGAAGAACTGTGTGCACATTACATTGTTGTTTCTACATGTATTTCAGATTCACATATTAGTTGCAGGCCCTGGAGTGTGTGTTGTGCCTTTCACATACAGTTACTGTAACATTCTCTTTGTGCAGGTTTCTTGGCAACTGAGGAAACTATCCATGACAGTGTGACACTTGAGGAGCTTGTCTGGGCCAGACTGCAGAGTGTGGATGTCTAGCTTGCATCTATTTGTCGGACTGGGGCTGATCAACACAGGAATTGTACACCTTTCATAGTTATACACATCATACCAGTATTTCTATTCAGATTTCTTTACCTGTGTGCCCTGTATGGAAAATGTATGTGTTGCAGTACATTAATTTTTCTATTCAGATTGCAGTTTACAACTTTAGAACCAGACTGAGATGTTAGTGGTGGTCCCTGGATTCAAACCGTGCTGTGTGTGCAAAATTGAACTACAGGCCTAGTCCTTATCAGACTGAACTGCTGGAGAGGTGTTGTGTGTTGCTTGTGACATTTCTGTCTAGCACATATTTTTGTGCACAGTACTTTTATTATGACATGTTGCATTGTTTGGTTCCCATTATCTGGATTGCTCATTTGACTGTTTTACCACTGCATACTGCAATTTAGATTCCTGAGTACACAGTGTAGATTTTAAGTTTGTACATGTTAGCCTTATACACTCTTCAGTACATTCACAGCTACATACGGCTGAAATTGAAAGGTTAACACAGGACAATGCCGGCAGAAGAACAAGTAAAACACATTCTGATGGGAATATGTACTGTTGCTTTTTTTTCAGCTATTTGATATGACCATTCTAAAGTATGCAGACAAGCAATGCTAAATCAGTTCACCTCAGTTAATGCATTCTGCAGGACATACACATTTCTGTTTATCAGGTACATGTGAGATGACACACACCAGTGTTTGGGATCATCTTTATTAGTTTTGACATACATATCGGTGTAAGACTCAGAAATCCACAATTACTATTCCTGAAAAATCTGCATAGGGGAATGCTTTTCATTTCTAACTGTTACAGTAGCCCTGACATGGCACTTTCTTGGCAAGTTCACTCAGACACACTCATACATATTCTAATATTGCTCTCCTGCATATTGTACCTTGTTTGCTACTGATATCTTTATTACACAGCAACTGGGAATACTCCATTGTAACACTTGGCAACCTGACACAGACATTTATTCCTGACTTTTACAGCATAATTATATATACAGGCAGTACTACCATTACTATAATTTTGATTTCTTACTGCTAATAGTAGGGGGTATTCTGTACTCACCATACTGCCAACACAGCCGGGCCAGTCACTGGGCATGAGCCTCAATATTCTGGGACCTCTCAGCAACAGCTGTATGAGGAGACATCACACATTAATCACACCTGCACAGTCACAAGTTGAACTTTTTCCATACTTAGAGATACATAACACTGCATACTTACAGACAGGTGGGACATCCTGCGCTCGGGCTTCTTGGATCCACTCATCCAAGAGTGCACCCCTCCTCCACTTCAGGTCATTATGGTGATGACATACCTGCTCACCAGTCCAGGGTATGCCAGTGGTACTGTTGAGATCACGTGTAAGCTGGACCCAGGCCT
The DNA here is from genome assembly GCF_019279795.1 of Protopterus annectens. NCBI lineage: Eukaryota > Metazoa > Chordata > Ceratodontiformes > Protopteridae > Protopterus > Protopterus annectens. The sequence continues at coordinate 723,887,775 of NC_056728.1, read as the reverse complement.
CCACTTTGTACTGCAAGCCCTGGTACTGGCCCTGCAGCAGCCTGCCATCATGGTTTTTAACTAGGAGCCCAACCATGACCCTGGACTTCTGGATGCCCCAATGTTGAGCTCAGAAGCGCACACCTTCACCAATGCCAGACATTTTGGTCCTGCTGTGTGCAATCCCAAATGTTTATGGCTGTATTCTTGCCTGTGCTGTTTAAATAGGGCAGTTTTCCCACACTTTTTCTTGATTGGCCAGTTTTAATATGCTGCACTATGTTTAGCTCCACGCAAATCTGCATAGCAATGCTTACACCAGCGAACCAGAGCTGAAAGCAAGTAAGCAATGCTTACACTAGCAAAGCATTGCTTAAATCTATTTTTTCATTAAATTTATAAATTATTTTTTATATTTTACATATTCCCACCCCTACTGTGCTATATGTGAGCCATATGATTGACAACTATTATTCAAATTCCTTAAAGTTTATTAAATAATTCGGCAGAGGGGGGATTCGAACCGAGCATATTCTACATACTATACCATGGCAGTACCACTATGCTACAGCAGCTTGATGATGCTTTCTATCACAGTAGCACTTGTCTATCATTTTCAGGATTTCAGCCAGGCTAAGCATAGAGGCGTGCCGTGCAAACAAGCTGAGCACCGCTTAATCTTTGGATTTAATTGATGAAAAAAATATATTACATTTTTTTAATTTCTATTCCTTTCCTCTTGCCCTACTGCTTCTATGCATGCAAGGCAAGAGTGCATACATTTGGGGGTGTACACTTGAAGGCTGCTGCCTTCTAGGTGTTTGTGTTTTTCATTTTGTTTTCAGTGTCCACTGACAGTGAAATGTTAGCTTTTTACATTTAAGTGTCTGTGGACACTCGTTTACTATATAATATTAGAGCCAGGCTCTAATATTATATAGAGTGACACTCATCTGTGTCAGAAAGTGCCGTATGGCACTTTCAGGGTGAAGGGGGCATGTTTCATGTGCAGACACTGCTGACACATGCCCCCTGTACTCGCTCCTGGTTTGCGTCCGTTTAGTTTAGATAGCAGCGTGCCTTCATGCATATGCAAGGCGCACTGCTATTCTAAATGGACATGAACCACTCCATGCAAGAATAGCCTTATTCTTGCATGGAGCTTCGTGAATCCAGGGGTATTATTTCCCTGTAACACCAACCTGTCATACATTATTGTTCACTTAATTTGTTTATTAAAGTTTTTTTTGGTGAATTTCCAAATGGTTGTTACCCTGCTTCAGTGGAGACTTGTGGAGGAAAGGACCAAAAATATACAAGTTCAAAATTTACATCAAGCATACAGAGATAAAAAAAATGAAAACATATAACTAAGAAGAACACAAGAAACATTTTTTTAGGCAGAGAGAAATCTATGGAAGGTTTTGTTTATCTAGCTGAGTAAAAAATAACAGAAATGAAAACGTGTAATACTTTGAAAAACATTAAACAAATAGAAACATTTATACATTCTGGGTTTAGTAGATGTGAAAATTCAAACTATCAACTAATAATAGTAATAGGGAACACCATTGTACTACTATTTAAAGAGCAAAATGGCTTCTTCTCTCAGCAAGAGCAATTTACCTGTTGAATACTCACACCTTTAAAATTTGCACTGAAGGAATTTGTCTACCTATTACCAACAAATTAAAAAATCATTGAACCATCATATACTCTTAGGAGTTCATCTTTTTTTAAAACTTCACAGATTTCCATTCTCACTACCTTCTTGTGAATAATTTTTCTTCAAAATTTTCCCAGCTGCTAGAAGCAGCGTGTGCTCAAATAGTCCTACTATTTTCAATAAAAAGCTAAAAGAACAATGGAGGTAATATAAATGCATGTTTTAGATGTCAATTACTCTATTGTTTACTACACAGCTAAGTAATGCTTTTGCCATGATTATTCAAGTTGCTACTCTGACTTACTAATAAGTTACTATTGTACTTGAATTGATCTTGCAGTCATTCCAAGACGTTATTCAAGCTGTAGTCTATCTAATTTTTTACTTTATGCATATCTTCAGATAATTCTAAATGTAGCAAAAGATAACTAAAGTGGTGAGTACCTAAGGTCTGTGGTCCCAAAATATTGCAAAGTACGTAGAAAAAAGTCCACAGGCCACCAGGCTTAAAAACAAATAATTTAATAATGATGTTAGCACTTTCAGGTAAAACTCTTCTTCAGACATACAATACAATACAAAAACTTTACACAATATTTAAACTCAAACAATCCATTCATCTTGGTGTACCAATGAAACAGTCATAACTACTAAAGGTAAGGCCTACAAAGAATTGGTCTTAAAGGCACCACACCATTGAGTCCTGGATGTCTATGTACCCCTAGCTCAATAATCCATCTAGTTTCACAGCATTCAGTATAACTAGAAATGTCTCTCTCTCTAATATCACAGGCTACTTGCTGCAATGCCTGAAAAGAAAAATAATGCCCTTGATTCTGTTCTATATGCATGGAAAGTGCATTCCGCTTGTCTTTCAGTGTGATCGCTGAGAGATGCCTAAGAATCCTATCCTTAAGCCTGCAGTTGGTTTTACCAGCAAAGAACGATGGGCAACTGGCACAGCTAGCTACTGTTGATGTATTTCTTAGAACGTGTCAGGATCAGTTACGAGGCTTAGAAGGATACAGTTTAAATCAATGTTTTTCTAATGTATCTCGTGAAGAGAGACTGGCATTGAAAATGTTATAGAACAATGAGAATTTGATTATACGACCAGCATATAAAGGTGGGGCAATTGTCCTACTAGATAACAGTTATTATAATAATAAGATTTTTTCAATGCTTGATTCTAATGCCACTTACAGATTGATGAAAAAGAAGATCAAATGATTGTATTACATGTGAAAAATGTTTTATGTGAGTTTAAAACAGTAGGTGTGATAGATGAAGAGATTTTTAGTTTTATTGTTGTTGACCATACAGTTATTCCTATCTTCCAGGCATTACCGAAGATACATAAAAATTTGTATGACCCATCCCTTAGACCTATTGTCTCAGGCAGGGGGTGGGTCACAGAATATTGTTCCATGTGGGTGGAACACCAACTGAAACCTGTTGTTTTTAGTACACCTAGGATTTTGAAAGACAGCGCACATTTTCTGACTCTGTTATATGAATTTATTGACAGCAATGTATCCAGTGAACGTTTTTTATTGGTTACTTTGGACGTTAAGGATTTATTTACTGTCATACCTAATGGTTTTGGTCTCAGAGCAATCAGAAATTTATTGTATAATCGTGATACATTTGATAAGCAAATTATCCAACAGGTTCTGTGTTTGATTGAACTTGTTTTGGAAAATAATGTTTTTCTGTTTGGAGGGCAGTTTTATTGGCAAAAATGGTGGGTTGCCATGGGCACCCCTTGCGCCAATTCGTATGCTAACTTGGTCCTCGCACAATGGGAGGAAGATGATGTCATTTTTAATGTTGAACATCAATGGAAGCAGCAAGTTGCTTTTTATGCACGCTTTGTAGATGATTTTTTTTTTGTTATGGGCAGGCACCATTGAGACTTTGAAGCAATTTGTTAGTTATCTTGAGCAGACCGCTAGTTTTTTAAAGTTTACTGTGAATTATTCATATGATGAGATAGATATTTTAGATATTAAGCTGGAACAGAACAGCGATGGGGTTCTTTGCTCTAAAGTGTATAGGAAGGAGTGTTGGAAAATTTTTTTTGGCAAAGGACAGCATGCACCCTGGTTTTGTTTTTAGAATATTGTTAAGGGTCAAGCTTTGTGGCTGTCAAGATTATGTACTGATGATGAGGCACTATCTGAAGAAATGACTGGTTTTACCTCTAGGTTGATCTCCAGGGGTTACACACATACAGAGGTAGATAAAGTAGTGCAAGGGGTATTAGACACTAGAAGAACAGTAGCAGCACCCTGGTTTTCATCTATGGGAGTATCTAATAGATCTAGTTTTACCCCACGGAGGAATACCTTAAGATCTAGCCAGGTGAAGGGGAATAAGAGTAGGATTCCATTACAGATTACCTACAGTAGTGATATTAAGTGGGTGCAAGACATCATACAGGGTAATTGGAAGATTCTACAGACTGACGACTCTTTGAAGGATTTGGTGGGTGATAGTCCGAATTTTATATTTAAAAGGAATAGGAACTTGAAACAGATTTTGTGTGATAGGACCTCTAGTGTTGATAAATTTGTTAGAAGGAGAGGCACTTTTCCATGCCAACACTGCAAAGCTTGCAGGTTTATTAATAGGAATGGTAATTTTATCCATCCTATCAGTAATAAAGAATATGTTCCTAATGTGATGGCCACATGCCTCTCTAAGAACATCATTTACCTAGCTAGCTGTGCCAGTTGCCCATCATTCTATGTTGGTAAAACCAACTGCAGGTTTAAGGATAGGATTCTTAGGCATCTCTCAGCGATCAGACTGAAAGACAAGCGGAATGCACTTTCTATGCATACAGAACAGAATCAAGGGCATTATTATTCTTTTCAGGCATTGCAGCAAGTAGCTAGTGATATTAGAGGGGGAAACATTTCTAGTTATACTGAATACTGTGAAACTAGATGGATTATTGAGCTAGGGGCAAATAGGCATCCAGGACTCAATGGTGTGGTACCTTTAAGACCAGTTCTTTGTAGGCGTAGACCTTACCTTTAGTAGTTATGACTGTTGCATTGGTACACCAAGCTGATTGGATTGTTTGAGTTTAAATATTGTGTAACATTTTTGTATTGTATGTCTGAAGAAGGGGTTTAACTGGAAGCATTAACATCATTATTATATTATTTGTTTTTAAGCCTGGTGGCCTGTGGACTTTTTTCTATATAATTCTAAATGTATGTGAAATCACTTTAAGCCAAATGTTATTGTCTTGTCAATTTTTAATTATATTGTTTTTGACAAATGGCCAGGTGATATCTGAAAAGGGTCCTCTATCAGTTCCTTCCCTGGTATCAAAGAAAGAAAGGGAACTAAATAAAGACTTATTGTAAGAAATAACTATGGACTAAGAGATAATAAATGATTTTGTATCAGAAAAGTGAAGCTAGATTAGGCATGTGAATTAAAAAAAGGAAATGACAAGACCTGACATACCTCTCAACTGTGCAGATTTTTGCCTCATATTTTCAGTCTGTTCCTCACAAAATCTGTAGTTTGCAGACAAATCAATGAGGATTGAATTCAGTAAATAATGACATGCATTTGTGTTCCAGACTTCATATCATTCAGAAAATGCATGGTAACAGAAATCATTTTATTACTCACTCCATCATTTTTGGCTTTGTCCAGATTTCTTGTGCTAAGAGGTTGAGGTATGCCTTTAAGCAAAAGATTATGAGGAATGTGGTGACACGCACACATATCTATCTTTGTATCTGTCTGTCTATCTATCTATCTATTTAGCTATCTATCTGTGTTTGTGGGTGCTTATACATGTGTAAGGAAAAGTAAGAAAGAAATGTGTAATTACTTCCTGGTTATAAAAATAAAATGGGTTAATTTAAAAAAGTAGAAATATTTAACTACTTCCTGGTTATAAAATACAAAAAAAAAAAAAAAAAAAAAAAAAAAAGGTCTTCGGCAACTGTTTAGTTCCGCATTCAACACGAGAAGCTCCGTTTTTATTTTGATTGGCAGTATACGGCATATGGGCCAATCAAAATAAGAAACATGGAGCTTCTTGTTTAATCGCGGAACACAAACTCCGTGTTTATAATTTTGATTGGCCCGTATGCCAGGTATACGGACAATCAAAAAACAAACAAACAAACAAAGCGGAGGCTGGCCGGGATTTTAACCGGCAGGGCGGGACTCGGGATCAGGCTGCTGATCTCGGGACAGTCCCGCCCAAATAGGGACGTCTGGCAACCCTGGTTGCGCACCACCATGACCAGTGAACAGGGAAGATGGTTATGGAGTGGCTGTCTCACTGCTTAATATTGTTAATTACTGAGTGCAGGTATACACTGTAGACAACAGGCACTGATGGAAGAAACTGCATGCTTTTGTGCTGAGAGGTTTCACCAGAGATGAAACATGTTTTTTATTTCAGAATGTAACAGTGACACACTAAGTGCACAAAGTGTCAGGAACATTTAGTGACATTTCCCACAGTACTGATGCATGCCTTATCAACCTGAATCATATGTTGCAAAGCTAGCTCTCTAAGGGCACTGCCCACAGACTACAAATGTGACTGTAGCAATCATTCTGCAAGCAGGCAAGTATTATTAACAGACTCTGTAGCCACAGAGGTTACTCAAATTAAATGTATTTGATGTATTTATAAGGACCTAACAACAGTAACTACATAATTTGCTCAAATTAAACATACTGGATGTATTTGTAAAGATTTAATAACGCATCTTACAAAAAAAGTAAAACAAAACAATACATCCGATTCTTAAACAAAGAATACAGGTCTTACAACAATAGTTGCTGCCAGCACTCTTTGAGAATTAGTATTGCAGAACCTTTATTTTCAGGAAATTGTTGAAGCTACCAAAGCTTCTCCTTTTGTGATGCCTGACTAAGTTGCCATGACACTAGCTGCCCTCCCTTCTACAGTTATTACTGCTGTATTCTCTCCCTGTCTTATAATTAACTGTAGGTGTGGTAGCATCTGTCTAGTGTTACAGACTGAACCAGATATTTTCATGGTGGGATGAAACTGCGCATTTATCATGTGGGCCGTGTGTGTCTTCTAGTGTAGTTTGCATTTTTAAAATGCCATCGTTTTCAGTTGTCAGTTATACCTAGATGCATATCCTGTTACCAGAAACTGCTGACTCATCTCCTTAAATGTGCAACATTGCCATTTAGAAATCAGAATACAGGGCCAAGAAGAAATGCATTTTGTTACACAGTAGTGAGTCAATATCTAGAAGAGTATTAAAAAAAGACCCAGATTAATAATTTATGTTCTTTTGAAAACATCTAACTTTAGTAACATCATCAATTATGTATCTATATTCTATGATATATAGATATATGAAACGTGAAGTAGGAAATCAATACATTATGCCCAACTCGCAAGAGATGTGTGTTGGAAAGAATTTCAGAGCTGAATTTTATATATGGTTTCTAATGATATGTTTGCGTTTATAAATGCTGCAGTCTGCTTCATCAGTGTACAAAAACATTTGGTTTCCTAGGCAGTATTAATCAGCTAGTTTGTCATGGAGAAAAAAAAAGCTGAAATATTTTATGATTAATCATGTGGTAATAGTAGAACAGGACTGTGACAATGTGAAACTCAATTTAATCTTGTTCCAAGAAATTACGCAATACTAGACAGTACGAATTCTGTCTAGCAGTTTAGCACAAAGGGTTAAGTGTATGAACATGAGCTGTATCATGTAGTCCAAGGTTTGACTGCTTCATTCCCCACTTGCAAACTCTGAAAATGAACATGTTATTAGCCAGATAGTGCTTCTTTGCCCCCCTGAACCAGGCACATGCATGAAGTGGGGTTCATTAAACTGTTGTATGATTGCACACAATGTTGTTGAATGACTGCAATACTGCAGCTTGTTCTCTTTTATAAACTGCATCTGTATTTTGGGCTTTTTTATCTTTTTCCTTCAGGTCTTCTGACTAGTAAGCCTCCCTTCAGACACTAAACTGATTGAGGGAGCCATCACCCAGGGAGCCATGAGGGTGCTTTATCTTTTTGCTGGCAACCTGGCAACAAGAACATTTTTCTTTCCTTTTCTTCATTTGATCCCAGCCCCTGGTAGTGATGTGAGTATTTGTATCACTGCAAAGGCCACTTTTGTCCCTGTGTCCATGCTCCATCTCATGCCTTGTTTGTGTCTTTCGTCTTTTCCCGGTTAGGGGTCGCCACAGCAGAACTCCGGTCCGTTAATGATTGGTAGTTGATTTTTATGTGCCGAGTTACCAGCCCTGATGCACAACCTTCAATGAAGGTATGCCCATTCACGCATGTCTCCACGCAGAAGATGCTGTAGCTGAGAATCGAACCGGACAGCGTCTTACTGTGAGGCGACAATGCTACCGCAGCACCACCACCGTGGCTTAGCCATCTCATGCCTACAGAGGGGATACCATTGCCATCATAGGAAGCCACTCCCACATCTTTCTGAGATCCACTTTACCACATCGTGATGGGCCTACCCTCACTAGCTGAGGCCCTGTCATTAGAGCAGTGGCTTGAGCCAGGTAAGAACAACCAACCCTACTCTGTGGAATAAACATGTCTATTCTCCCTGCTTCTAATTATGGACATGTACACAAAGTCTTCCAGCAAATATCTTTAGTTGAGCATTTAATAATGTAAAAGTCATAGATCACTTTGGACCACCTTCTCATTTTTCTGTTTCATTTGTTGTTTTTTTATTTCACATATGTATTGTTTTCATAGATACATCTTACAACATGACGTGAGCTGTGCACATCTTTGTTGTAGTAGGCATCTATGGAAGGTCAGTCTGCTTTTCTTAATTGGTTTTCATGTTGTCTGTACAGGTGTCACATCATACCTCTCAACCTCTTAGTGCAAAGCCCAACAAAATGGGGGGACAAAGACCAAAAATAGGGACATATTTTAAATATTGCTCTTATAAACTTAGGGAGTTGCTAGAGTAACAGGGTTTGTTTTTGCATACATTTTCTGAAGGATTTGAGGTCTAAAACTCAAATGTATGCAATCATTTAGTGACTTCAGTTCTCAGATCATCCCAGTGATTTGTCAGAAAACCACAAATTTTATGAGGAACAGGCCAAAAATATGAGCCAAAAATCTGGACATTCTGCAAAAATCTGTACAGTTCAGAGGTATGTCATTGCAGTGAAGTCACTAGAAGCTGGTGATGTCAAAGTGGAGGGGGGCTGCAGGAAGCAGTTAAATACTGAATGGGTGGGACTAAATTTAATGAAGTGGGTCAGGGCTCTATTACAGCAGGTAACTATTGCCTATGATCAAATAACAGATGCAGTTATTCACTTTTATTCACTGTCTGCCTCACTATATACCTACTGTTTATAGCCACTTTACTGACTATATATAACTTAGATGTTTAGCCACAATAAACAAGGTCAGCCTTAGGTAAAATGGTTTAAACCTAGAGATAACCTGGAGTAAATACGATGTAGAAACTTGGAAAAAAATTACTGAGTAAGAGAGTTGTGACATTTGAGATTAAACTCCAGGGTATCTCTGGGTTTAAATGATTACATATCTGTTAACTGTGTTTTAAAAATGAGGGCTGCCAAACTATAAAACACATTTTGTTTAGTACCTGTTTTATGTATTTTTTCTTATTTTATTTGGTATGTATCTTTAAGTTTTTAGTCACATGACTTGGATAACATGATTTATATGGCTATTTAAAGGCTTGCATGGTACTTGTGTATTTGTATTCTGAAGAAGTCTCTAATAAAAATGACACAAAAGTGCTCAATTTCACTAGAAGACATTTGGTCAGCATTCTTTTTTGTTTAGAGCTCATAAAAGTCCTCCAGTATGATAACGCATGTATTGTCTGTGAAGGTCATCTACCAGATCTTTACAGGTTTGTCTATAGATGACTTCCTCCTTAAACTCTGAATCTAGAATTTTGCTCCAAAGTTTCCTCCTTAAGAGATGATAGGCTGAACTATATCCTATACTAGCACATCCTCCTTCCTGTCAAGACCATTAAAATTAAAGAGGGACACAGGGTAGCCCACCCTCATAGTCACAAACAGAGTCTTGACCACATCCTCCTTGACTCCAGACTCAGAAAGAGATTGACAGGTTTTTCTAAGACTTGATCCACTAAGGAGGCCTGGAATCTAGACTGGAATCTAGATAGATGAGATCAATATGGCATCATGCTTTAATCTCTGAGACCTATACTACACCAAAGGGATCACACAGAAATTGTTTCAGTGATACCTGGACACTGGGCTGTGATTTTCAAACTCTTCATAGGAGCTTGAGGGAGAATCTATGCACCCCCTTAGCACCACTCTTAGACTTTTGCATGGTTGCTTGTAAATGTAGGCATGCAATATGTGCCCACTACATGTCAGACATAGGGATCCATCACTCAGGAACATGCTTCCTTAGAGCTGTGGCAGATCCAATTTAAGTATCAGACTGTATTACTTCAAGTGTAGTCCTACACATTTCCTTCAAACTTCCAACAGACATAATACATTTGCTTCATGTGTAGGCCTTCAACAGTGGGCCTTTGTATATGATGACCCGACACACCCCACCTTCCCTGGCAAACTGTGCCAACAGATATGCTAATTCCATGGGGTGATCCAGGAAAGAAAGTCATTATCCTTAAGTACATGCAAACTAAGGACTGACACTCCAGAGACCTCTTCTCATAATCAGACTTGTTCCAGCCCATCGGTCATGGCTTAGCTATGCCTTCACTCTGAATGCAGTTCCAAAGTTGGGAGCTGGGTGTGTGTGCATTTTGTGGGGTCCCTCAATCATTTGATAACATGGAGGACTAGTGTGGCTTTGAGCAAAGCACTGCAGGATCCCATAGACTGCTTTTTAATGGATTTACAACCAGGAAGACTTGGTTGCGACCTACTGTCTAAATTGCAGATGTTCTTCGTGTTTCACTGTTGCAGTCATTACATTTGGGTAATCCTGCTGGCATTTTGCCCTCAGTAGGCCTGAATTCCAAAGTCTTGGGTCCTGCGTCGGCTGCTGTCACCCCATCCCTGACGTCAGGTCATCAGGGGTATAAAAGAAGCAGCCGGCGCCATTTTCTTCAGTCTTTCTTGCCGCGCCGTGCCCGAAGCAGAAGCAGTTTGCAAGTGCCGGCCGGCCGACTCCTGAGATTTTCGTGTTCGAATTTCAGATCCGAAGTCTTCATTAAAGCTAAGTACCCCATTGGGGAAACTTTTTTCTTGCTCCAGACCGATGTCAGAAAAAGTTAATAATTGTATTTCTTGTGGAAAGCAAATACCTCATAAGGACTTTCATTCTTACTGTATTCCTTGCCTAGGCCCTGACCACAACGTTTCAGGTTGTCGGTTTTGTGCTAGATTTAACCAACGCACTATTAAGCGTCGGTATGATTTTGCATTAAACTATTTTGGACGCAGATTTAATTATCCAGAAATGTCGTTGGATAGCCATCCGACTACTGGAGTTCACAAAAAATGCAAAGAAAAAGAAAAAGATAGACAACCGAGGCCCAAAACCTATGACGAAGCTTCTCCTAAGCCAGTCGCCGGTTCACCAGTTCTCAGTGAGGCACTTTCGCAGCCCCTGTCACCCGCTACTTTAGAGTCGCAGGCCGCTAACAACTCCCACGTGGAGTCGGCCATGCCGCTGGAAACTCAAGGTATTGGAGCCTCGGATACTATTCCGTCAGATGGGTCCGGAGCCACTGAGCAGGCACCGGCTTCTGAGGGTGTATTCAGACCTAAACATCTTTACATTAAACCAACTTCAGCTTCAAAGGCAAAGACTAAAGCACCTTCTAAAGCAAAGAAACAAACTCAAGAGCCACGTGGACAGGCCTCTATGCCCAAAAAACAGATGCTCAAAATGGCTGAAGACTTGATTACCTTGATCAGGGGTTCCCATCCCCCTCCTGATAAGAGGCCTAGGCAAGAGACTTACTATGAATCTTCAGATCAAGTTTCTATTTCTTCTGATTCCTCTTCTGATCAGGAATATTCTCTTCCCCCCTATGAGGATTCTGATGCTGAAGAATTTATACCTTCAGCTTCTCCTCCAGAGGACTATTCTTTTGGGGAAACCTTGCATACCATGAGGGAGCATTTCCACTGGGAGAGCCAAGATTTTTCAGAATCTAAAAAGAGGTTCAGGGATTTCCTTTTACTACCTCAACACAGGCCTCTAGCCATTCCACCTGTGTTAGACATTGTAGATGATGTGTTTTCGGAGTCTAGTCTTACCCCTGACTCCTTACCTCCAGCTTCTGTTAAGCATTACAGATATTACAGGGTTCCTGACTCTCACAAATTCCTTTTTAAAAACTCTGCTGCAGACTCAGAAACTATTTCACAGGGTCATGGCCGGCCTTAGGCATAGGTGAACTAGGCAACCGCCTAGGGCGCCATACAGGCCGGCCTCGTAAAGGGCGCATTTTATGTATTCATTTATTTTATTATTTTGCTATCTTTTCGGCACCCTGTCTGAGTGACAGGCACCAAAACAATAGGGAGAGGGGGAAGGGTGAGTGCCCTCCCACTTTTATAGCTTGGTAACTAAAAACGATTACAATATTAAAAAATAATAATAATTAGAAACATTTCCTGATGAACATACGTGACTTGTCACTCACACAATAACATGGCTGTCAGGAAGAGGCATGGTTCCACAACGGCAGTTATCTCACATAACTTGCTGTTTTCTCTTTCCTAGCGTGTCATGCATCTCTGTTTTGGGTGGAGAAATACACAGCGGGGCTGAGATTAGGAAAAAAGTGATGGCGTCGGAGCCGGTAGCCAGTGGAACTGAGTTTTACAAACACGAGGAAAATGTTTGTAATCATAACCGAGCCTTGAATTTGTACTTAACGGTGTACATGTTTGCTGTAGTGAAAGTGGATCAGAAGGGATTTTCAGCACTTTCTGTGTGGCATAGAGTGTTAAAAACTTTTGTAGAGAAAAGATGACCCTGGGTCACATGGCAGCATGAGGACTGGAGTAGCCCTTTTTTGATAATGGAATGAAAGGGATGATAGTGGCTCATCGGCATTATAGAGACGTGACCACTTTACCAGGTAGCCTCTTGGTTGTTGCGTATGCTTTCGATACTGTAACTGCTTTTGAATTGCAACTCCATTATTTTACATTCTGATAAGACACCATTTGCACTTTGCTATGTAATATTGTACCTGCTTGAATAATTTAAGTGGGCCACCATCTTTGCCTTTTGGCTTCTTCCCTCCAGAAGGCAGTAGTACATGATATTGGAGCGGTATAGCTGTATGTATTCCGCATTTGAAATCTTCTTCTTTATGACCACAGTAGACCAGTAACCAACAGAAAAACACCAATCCTCTGAACAAAAAGCAGCAGAAAAAGTCCCACTCAAAAAAAACTTTAATGAAATGAAACAGGATTGAGCGCTTTCATATGACTGTAACTCAACTTCATCAGATTCTCATTAAGTTGTGTTATAGACACATGAAAGCGCTCAATCCTATTTCATTTCATTAAAATCTTCTTTATCTCACCTCAACCATCTACCTCTGTGAAGTAGCAGTGGAACATGTGGGAGTAAATAACCTCTTTCTCTAAGCGGGACACAGTTTTGTCAGTCTCTGGCTCATTGTCTTTGAGATCTTTTTGAAGAACACTAAGCCATTTTATTTGTTAGCTGTCTAGTAGGCTGGTTTAGAGATCCTTTTCAACTGTGGTGTAGATCATAAGACTTTGTATATTATTTTAATAATACATACTTATGCAGAAATTCCAAAACAAATTTCATTTACAGTTTGTTACGTAAATATTTAATAGTGAAGTTTATGATTACATCCAAAACAGAAAAAAGTTATATAAAGTCCATTGCTACATACTATATCTTTTTTACAGTTAGTTGATCTAGTTAATATATTTGATATCAAAACACTCTCTTGGATATTGTAAAATGCTAATAGTTTAGTGATCATGAGTTAATATGATAGCATTTCTTTAATAAATGTCATCCAGGAGGTAGAAAACTTCATATTGTGAACCATATTTTGTATTTTATAACACTGCTTTGCATTTTCAACGTCATTGTAGTGTGGTCACAGAGGTGGATAAATGGGTGTCAGCAGCATGTACACTAACAGAGTAAATAGGAAGAGATATAGCAGGGCAGAAATGGTATAATAAAAGTAAAAACGAAAGAGTGAAAATGAGAAACATCCTATAAGCAAAAGTAGTGCAATAAGACAGAGTGAGTGACTGAAGTAGAATGGGTTATACAGGCAGCAGTAATATAAGTAGAATTACATGTTATGAGGAATTATGAATTTATTATATATTAAACATTTGATAATCACATGAACCAAATAACCTTTTCAGTCATGACTCAAATAAAAACAGTCGTTTTACAATGAGGAGATATGTTGAATTACAAAATGTCAGCAGAAATTATACACACACAGATGGATTAAAGTGTACAACACTTGAAGTATAATAAAACTAGAATACTTCATGGTTAACAAATTAGATTATTACAACCAGTCTTATTTACATTATGAGCTCTGGTGCATCAAGTTAAGGTGAGGATTGAGGGTTCATCAGTTCATAGGTATTTACTAGGTTAATGACCACAAGGGACTTTTTAAGCCTAGCCATGCATCCCAAATTTCTGACAACTTCTGGTACCCTTGATCAGTGTAAGCAGGGGCTTGGGAGATATAACATTTGCATGCAGGAGCCTGGGATATGATCCATTTTCAGGCTGTCTGTGTCCATTAGAGACATATGTGTCGAACCAGGGATGAATTTCCTGTTCCCCATCAAATTCTCCAAGTTACACTTGAAATGGGTTAGGGAAAAATTCTGCTTCACATGGATGGGGAAGCTGTTCCACAGACACGGTAGTCTTCGGATACATACCTGTCTCTCCAGTAGGTCCTATTTATATCACAGGCAAGGTTTAAGTCTTTAGAATGGGTAATTCTGTTGAAGTTTGTTTTCTGGATATGCAGGAGGTCCAGTAGAGTGGGGTCTGACAATGCCTTGTATGCCAGGCATAGATCTCCCATCAACAGCCTGTAATAGAATAAAGGGTTAGGGTCCTTGAGCTGGTTTCCATAGGAGTTGTTACTTGCAACCTGCATTCTTTTAGTGAGGAACCTCTGTGGACGTTCCAGTTGTTGGATATGCCTGGCTAGGTACATACCAAAGGAGGCATTGTACTCAATGACAGATGTACGTAGTAGTTTAGAAATTGTACGCGGTTTGTGTGGAGGCAATTCTGAAAAAGTGGTAAAGTTGTTGACTGGCGTATACTTCTGTGTAGTATTGCGGAATAAAATTATATTTGTCTTCTGTTTTGCCTGTACTCTGCTTCATTGTTTATGCTTTTAGCTGCAGTATAGTGAAACTGAACGTCTGCATTAGCTACGTTTTCATTCTATATTTTAACCTGCTTGCATTTTGCACCATGGTCCTTGCTTCATTGTTTATGGTTTTAGCTGCAGTATTGTGAAACTGAATGTCTGCATTAGCTACGTTTTCATTGTATATTTTAACCTGCTTGCATTTTGCGCCACGGTCCGCGCAGTTGATGTTATAAAAATAAAGTAGATAATCTTTTGGATTGTGTCTTTTTAATTGCTTAATCCGTGTGGGGTATGTGTGGAGACTGCACAGCTCCTTTATGGCAGATCTCTTTTAGTTATTTGGTGAAGGCCGTATAATGAGAAAGCTGAACTTGCTGTGTCAAGAGAGTAAGGGAGCAGGTGTCTCAGGTGTGTAACCTGAAAAAACAGCCGAGATGACATTCCCATGGGCATGTTGCTGTCAGATCTTTGTCATATGCTGTTGGTAAATAATCAGTGTGACTACATAATGACATGCAACAAGTCTGAAGTTGAATTTATGCTGTTAGTACGCCAGTTAGACACAAGATGTTTTTAGTGAGGGAAGTTGTGACTGTGAGCCTTTGCTTCCATGTAAATATCCGGTTGGTTTAGAATTTCTTAACAGCTCTTCAGGTAAGACACTCGTTAGGTGTGTTGCTTCAAATGAGAATGTGGGGAGCAGTGGAAAGCATGGCTTGCAAAGAGTGGTTAGAATGTTGTATATAAGGTGTTGCAGAAGGATAGGAGCACTTTTGACTGTCTTCTTATCTCGATGGCCAGGGTTTGCAACAGATGGGAGGTGCCGGCTGAGTGAGTGTGCCCCTGGCTTCAGGCATTTTTAACGGAGTGGCAAGCCTTTCTTGGTTTTTAACTACCATTGGGTGGGGGCCAGGTGGCAGTGTAGGCACTTGGAGTTGGAGCATAGGTGGAAGTGGTTTGCTGTTTTGCAGCATTTCTACTTTTAGGTATCAGTATGGGAACAGAGAGTAGAGTAGGGACAAGAATTTTAGGCTTATGGTATAAAGAAATATTGGGATTAAGAAGGGGATAGGGAATTTACATTTTATGGAATGATGGGCTTTCAGTGTTAGGGGTGGATATTTTTGGTTTAGAGGGAGGTTGTGGACCAGAGTTTGAAGGGTAATATAGGTTTAGGGAGAAGAAAGGGGATTTTGGGTTGAGAGAGAGTGATAAGAACATTAGGGTTAGAGAAGGGTTTGAGAATTTCCAGTTTACTGAGGTATAGTGTGCAGGAGGTGTAAGGGAATTTAGGTTTAGGGAGTGGTTTGGAATTGTTATCCAAAAGTGTTCTTCGTAGCACCCACAATGGGCCAATAATTAATTCCTGCAATTCATACAGAGTTGCATTTATGGCTAGAATGTCTAGAAAAGACTAGATTTTTTTTCTCAACCCATTGTTCCTACTACTACTATTGGAACTGTCTGGACATTTTTCCTCCACATTGTGCTCATTTATGCCTGCAAATATTGATATTTGCCGATTATTTGGTGCATTTTACGGGGCTAGGGGTTCTGCATTTCTTTAGTGTGCCCTCCTCTGTATAAGATGGCTAGTAACTATGGACTTGTGTGTCAGGGTCTCAGTCATTCCCTACTGCAACATTACCGATGTATCCTTTTCTTTTTTGTAACATAGGCAATTAATTCTTCAAGGGCAGCAAGCACTGAATTTGTATATGAGACACTGAAATGTAAAGTTGTTAGGCAGTAACAGCCTTTTATTAGTTACAAATCTCTAATGTAGAATTATTCGGATGAATTTTACTTCTGCGGAGATTGTGCTTATTGACTGATACTCGTGGATTGTAATGACAGAAGTTTGAGTGGCCTTTTATGATTAAAATATTCTGAAATGGGCAGTTTTGTCATTATTGGGTCATACATTTAATTTCATTGCTTACTGGAAAAATGTTCAAAACTACAACTTTAAAATGCACATTAATAGGTGGTGCTTTATTATACAAGGAATATAGATTAATACAATCAGGAAGGTCAAGCAACACATACATATATGCATGGCCATACGAATGTGTTCAAGGAGCCTGTATTTGGTAAACTTAATTCTCCACTGGCCAGATGCATTTTATTTGAATGCAGGTTTTAATGCTGTTTCAATGAATGTGAGTTTCAAGGGCAGAGAAGTTTTACTGCTCATCCTAAATCTGTTTTCATTGTAAGATTGTATTGTTTGTTTAGCAAATGGCTGTGTTTTTTGTATTTTATTTCAATAATTGTAATCATTGCAGAAGTAAATAAGAAAACAATGTGGACACCGACAGGTTTGAACAGTGTTTATGGTAAATGAGGAGAAATAGTCAAGTAATGTAACACTGGAGTGGCTGGGGAGGAAGCTGCTGCTGGGGGGGGGGGTTAGGGGATTGCTGCAGAAGGGACTGCTCTGGGGGCTGTCTATTACCCTGCCTAGGGCCCTATTTGACCATGATCCAGCTCTGGTATTTACAGTAGGAAACACATACACAAAGGTAGTTGTAGGTTAACTACATTACAAGGTATCTTTTTTTCTTTTTATGCATTTAAATGATTTAAGGAAATGACTGGAGTGGCTTTCTTGGGGAGTGACCTACCTGTGGGTGTGGCTGAAATAGGGGTGTTTCTTGAGTATGTTGTGGGTGAGGCTTAAGGGGCACTGGAGCACTACTTCGCCTAGGGCGCCGTTTCAGCTAAGGCCGGCCCTGCACAGGGTCCCAAAGGAGTTAAGGCTTCCACTGCAAAAAACCCTACCCCGTCTGACAGAGATTCTAGGGCACTGGATAGATGAGGAAAAAAGGTTTACAGATCTGCTACCCTGGCTATAAGGGCCTTAAACTGTCAGTTTCATATGCTTAAATATCAGCAACATGTCATGGCATTGCTTAAACAGAAAATGTTGTTAAACTCTGAATGTGCAGAAAACAAGGAAATGCAAGATTTATTGCATGCAGCTGAGCAAGTTGGAAAGCATGCTTTGCAATGTGGTTTTGATTCTTTAGAGGCCTCCTGCAGGGCTGCAGTTACGGGTTCTGTAATTAGGAGGCATGCTTGGTTAAAGGAACAAAATCTGCCTGATCATGTCAAGGTTAAATTATTAGATGCACCTTTACAGCATGATACTTTGTTTGGTGTTAAGGCAGAAGAGGTGTTAAAGAAAATGGAGGACAAAGCTAAATCTATGCAAACGGTCAAAGATGTTTTACAAGTACAGCCACCTAGGTTTAGTAGACACTGGCCTACAAAGAATTAGTCCTTTCCTGTGTCAGACAGACCTCAAAGGGGAGATCCAGATGCCCTAGAGGCAGATCCCAGGCACAAGGTCCATACAGGTCAAAGCAATGGGGGGCTTCTACCTCCAAAGTTGGAGAAGACAAATCACAACCATACAGGAAACAGTCCCAATGACTTCCTCCTGCCTGCACCAAGCATTTAACTCCTGACAGCACCCTTAGGGGGAAAAATAGCACTTTTTTCTCAAAATTGGCACATTATAACCCAGGACAAGTGGGTTCTAAATATTGTGTCACAAGGCTAAAAGTTCCATTTCCATACCCTGCCAAAGGCAAACGGCTGGCCAGATCTACCAAAAAATCAATGGGCAGAGGCACAAAAACAAGTCTCATCCCTCATGGACATGAGGGCCATTCAACAAGTACCAGAGCAAGAGCAGGGACAAGGATTTTACTCAAGACTGTTCTTGGTACCCAGAAAGGACAAGGCCTGGAGACCAATACTGGACCTATCTATTCTAAACACATTCCTGGATATACCAAAATTCAAAATGTTGACTTTGCAGCAGCTTCTGCCCATGCTGGGCAAGAACGCTTGGCTTGTGACTTTAGACCTAAAAGAGGCATACCTGCATGTCCCAATCAGACAATCATGCAGAAGATACCTCAGCATCAAGGCTGGCTCAATGCATTACCAATTCTCTGCGCTGCCCTTTGGCTTGTCTACTGCACCCAGGGTCTTTACAAAGTACCTGGCACCAGTAATTGCATTTTGCAGACAAAGAGGAATACAAATATATCCTTACTTGGACGACTGTCTAATTCAAGCAGAAAACAAGGACATTCTTCTACAGCATCTGGCATTTCTGAAAAGACTTCTAACATGCCTAGGGTACACAATCAATGAAAAGAAATCAAAACTAGTACCCTCTCAAGAGATAATATTCCTGGGTGCAAGCTTAAATACAACTGCCCAGATGGCTTATCTCATGCCAGACAAACAAAGGCAACTGACTACCTACGTCAAAATATTGGCAACAAAGGCCCAGTTATCTGCAAGAAAAATTCTGTAGGCTTTGGTCTTCATGGCATCCTGCATCTTACTAATTCCATATGCAAGACTGCATATGAGGAAACTTTAATGGTACCTAAAAAGTGTTTGGACTCAATATTGCCACAGCCTGGAAACAATGATTGCTCTAATTCTCTGCCTGCAACAGGAGTTTTGATGGTGGGCAAAGACTTGTCACCAGAACAAGGGTCAGCCATTCACATTACCCCCAGTCAGGCAGACACTAACAATGAATGCATCAGATTATGCCTGTGGGGCCCACATGGCAGGAAGATGCATTCAGGGCACATGGTCCTCAAACCAAATGCATCTGCATATCAATCAAAAAGAGATGCTAGCTGTTCAAAATGCCCTGACAGCCTTCAAGGACCTACTTCATCCGGGACAGCTACTGATAAAGACAGACAGCACCATGGTCATGTGGTATATAAACAAGCAGGGGGGCACACATTCTTACCCCCATTGCAAACTAGCCATGACCTTGTGGGACACAGCTTTGACTTACCAAGTACATCTGCAGGCACAATTCCTGTCAGGAAAGGAAAATACTCTGGCAGATGAACTAAGCAGAAACCTCATGGATCCCCACGAGTGGAAGCTGGATCCACAAGTCTTCACCATGATAACAAGGAAATGGGGATGCCCGGACACAGATCTATTTGCCTCCCCTCACAACTACCAACTAAAAAGATTCTGCACAAGGACTTATCACAGACAAGCATGGAAAGTGGACGCCCTATCTTTCAGCTGGAAAAACCTATCAGTATATGCCTTTCCACCACTACCTCTCCTCCCCAAGGTACTCCTAAAGGTCAGACAGGAGAAGCCAAAGATGATACTGATTGCCCCAGACTGGCCCCATCAGTACTGGTTTCCAATCCTAAGGAACTTGTCTCAATGCCCAGCTTGGACCTTACCTCAAATACCCCATCTACTGTCCCAGCAAAACAATCAGATCCTGCACAGCCAACTCAGGACTTTAAACCTGGCAGCATGGCGGATAATGTAATCATACAAAACACACCTCTCAGTAAAGCTGTGATGGATGTCATTTTGGAAGCCAGAAGGCCTAGTATTAGAAAATCTTATGCTGGAAAATGGAAGAGATTCCGTGCTTGGAACCAGGCACAAGGAACTGATACAGCTGTGCCACATATTCCTCAGATTTTGCAATACTTAACTGAGATGCTGGACAAAGGCCTATCTTTTTCATCAATTAAAATTCATGCCTCTGCCATTTCGGCTCATTACAATACAGAGCCACCAATCTTTTCTCATCCTTTATTAAAGCAGTACCTCAGAGGAGCCAGAAATTTAAGGCTTCCAAGGAGAACACCAATTACTGCATGGGACCTCAACTATTTCTTGGAAAAACTCACCCTGCCTCCTTTTGAGCCAGCTGCTACTGCTGATATAAAGTTTTTATCTTAGAAAACAGCTCTGCTCCTAGCAATAACTTCTGCAAGATGAGTTTCAGAGCTACAGGCACTCATGGCTGTGGAACCTTTCATCATGTTTTATCCAGACAGGGTTTCTCTGAGGACAAACCCAACATTTATGCCTAAGGTGGTGTCCAGTGTGGCTCTTAACCAAACTATTCATCTGCCAACTTTTTATGCAAATGCACAGAACAAGGGGGAGAGAATTCTGCATTCTTTGGACGTACACAGACAGCTTAGATTCTACTTGGACAGAACCAAAGTTTTCAGGAAGACAGAGCAATTACTAGTGGCATATGCTGCAGGATCGCAAGGAAAGGCTATCTCAAAGCAGACTATTTCAAAGTGGATAGGCCACTGCATTCATTTCTGCTATTTTCACCATGGCAAGCCAGTGTCTAAGGGCATTAGGCCACATTCAACCAGAGCTGCAGCCACTTCAGCAGCCTTTCTCAGGGGAGTACCAACCAAAGACATTTTAGAGGGTGCTACTTGGAGTTCAGTGCACACCTTTGCAAAGCACTGTCATCTGCCACTCTACTCTAAATCCAGGGCGGGCTTTGCCACTGCAGTTCTGCAGGGCCTCATAGCCGCTCCTAATGCTGTTTAGCTCCAGCCTCCCAACCATAGCTTTGGGACTCTACCCAAATGTAATGACTGCAACAATGAAACACGAAGAACATAGTACAGTTGTGTGCACTTACCATAAATGTAGATGTTCGAGTGTATTCACTGTTGCAGTCCGGGTTACCCACCCGCCATCCCCATTTTTTCTACTGGAACTTATCTTTCCTTCTCTGATTTACACAACCTATGTGGTGTATTTGCTTGTAGATGAAGGTAAAGTTTATATTGGTGCATGTATTTTTCTATATATATAAATACTGGCTACCCTTTTAGGGGGCACCTGACATCTGGGGCAAGAAAAACTGAAGAAAATGGTGTTGGCTGCTTCTTTTATACCCCTGACAACCTGACGTCAGGGAAGGGGCGACAGCAGCCGACGCAGGACCCAAGACTTTGGAATTCAGGCTGACTGAGGGCAACCTGCCAGCAGGATTACCCAAATGTAATGACTGCAACAGTGAATGCACTCGAACATCTACATTTATGGTAAGTGTACACAACTGTACTTTTGTCATTTCTACTCTTGCTGGGACATAAGGCTACAAATGTGACTATCCTACCAGTTACTATGTAAGGAACTGTCAGCATCCTCTATCCTCCTGATAGCAGGTTATTCTCTGACCTTTTCCTTGTCTGTGGGTAGCAGGGCGAATATCTGGTACTTTATGCCATGTTCCTCACTGAGGCAGCAAAGATATCTTCATATGGTGATGCTGGTCCTGGGTTGCAATTCAATAGCCACAGGGTCATTTTGTGAGTATGTTTCTAGGCACTGAACATAGGAACCTTTCACTGGCACACATAAGGATCAAAATCCAAACTATTTGAATTGAAGAAAACCGGTGGGTTTAGGACCTACGAGCATTTTAGGCAGTTTATGTCATGGCAAGGTCTGTAAACACTGCACAACACATTCTGAGAAAAAAAGTGGCAAATTCTGATTGGCAGATAGGATGAAACCAGCAGATGACCCATCAAGAAGGATCCCTGATGACAGATCTACAACTGCATGTTGTGTCTTTCGGCTTTTCCCGCTTAGGGGTTGATCTACAACTGCATGTATCTCAGCTTATTTCTGTCACTTATTTTCATATCTTTTTAACAATTTATAGCAAACACAAACATCAGCATTGTATCTTGTCTTATTACATAACATACTTCAACCGCCCATCAAGCACCATATCATAGGTACTCCTTATGTCATGTTTTTATCTCACGACATTCTTAACTATCTGACAATCAAACTGGGTGCGTAAGTGGCTCTGAATGGGATTAAGCAGGTAATCATAAAATAAAATGAAAAGAACATTTCATATCCAGCTCTCTCTGTCTGCATACAACATAAAATTACTTCCATTAACCCCTTTAATTACTAACCCAATCTACTTTTACAAAACTCTGCCATCTTTGTGTATCTTTCCAAGTAGAGCTACTTTGACTCCTCATTTACTAATACCTAATTATAGCCACAAAGCAAATGAGAGTGCATGTCCACCCCAAGCCATCCAAACACACAAGTACACTTTATACATAAACTCAATTCATGCCTGTTTTGTATACAACACTCCTGTATCTTGTCTGTTTTGTATACAAAGCTCCTACTGCAACTAATTTAAGTAACTTTTTTCTCAAATAACTTTGCATGGGTTCTGCGAGTGCATGTCCACCCCAAGCCATCCAAACACACAAGTACACTTTATACATAAACTCAATTCATGCCTGTTTTGTATACAACACTCCTGTATCTTGTCTGTTTTGTATACAAAGCTCCTACTGCAACTAATTTAAGTAACTTTTTTCTCAAATAACTTTGCATGGGTTCTGCATATTTTCTGATAATCACTGAAGGTGTCTGAATGACTTCTGCTTTTCTATGCTGTCATACATAGCACTTAATTGTAATATAGTATTGGTCAGTGTCACTAGCTGTGCAGATGGTAGTCTCACCATTGACAGAAGGATGATCAGGGGGCTGGGGTGCTGGGGGATTCCTCACTGTGCCCATGGATTTATGTTCTACTGCTTACACTGCGGTGTACCAAAAGGGGTGTAGGGTGTACAATACTCTTAAGGTGCTACCCATCAGTGAGATGTGAAATTGATGTTTATGCAACTACCGCCCCATCAGTCTGACGAGCCTGATCTGCAAGGCCGTGGAACTTATTATCATGGAACTTATAAATAAAGATATTGGCAACCTTAAAACACTGGACCCCACCTAGTTTGGGTTCGTGAAGGGCCAATCTTGTCTCCTGAACCTGATTGACTTTTTCAAATCAGTCTCCAGAGCCATGGATGAGGGTAAGGCAGCCTATCTGGACCTCACCAAGGCCTTTGACACCAATCTGGAATCATAGATAAACTTACTAAGCTGCGCATTAATTCCTATGTCACCCGATGGGTTGCCAACTGGCTTACTGACAGAACCCACACTGTAAAAGTGTCTGACTCCAAATCCAGCTCCAGACAAGTGACAAGTGGAGTACCTCAGGGTTCAGTCCTGGGACCTCTCTTGTTTGGCATCTATTTCTCTGAAGTACAGGCCAACACTAAGGGACTCTGGCTAACAAAGTTCGCAGATGACTGAAAACTGGGAGCCATTATTGAATCCCCCAGTGATGTCAATACTCTACAAAAGGGCCTTACAGAAACAGATGCTTGGTGCCAGAGCCATGGGCTCAAGCTCAATGCCAAGAAATGCATAGTTATCCCCTTTGGGAAAAAACATGTACCCATGAATTACCACATAGGTGGCAGTACACTAAACACCGAAAGTGTGATAAGAGACTTAGGGATACAGGTGGACAGTGGTCTCACCTTCAATAACCACATCGCCACAACAGTCAGGAAATCCTTCTATGTGGCACACCTCATCACTAAGGGCTTTTCATCCAGAAAAAAGGAGGTCATTGTCCCACTATACTCATCTCTCATTAGACCCATTATAGAATACAATGCTCCATTTGGTATGTACCTCTCAAGACATCTACAACAACTGGAAAGGCTGCAAAAATACCTCACTAAAAGATTCACAGGCCTAAAGCAGATGCCCTATGCTGACCACCTTGAAAAACTCCAGCTATACTCTGTCGCATATCGTCTACTCCGAGGTGATCTCTGCTTAACATACAAGCCATGTCAAACCCAGAGCTGTTGGACATGCTACACTTAAAGAAATCCCAATCCCTTAGAGCTACACGCTCCAGGGATCTAAACCTTGTCATCACAATAAACAAAACATGCTGGAGGCATAGGTTTCTGACCCATAGACTCTGGAATAGACTGCCATACATGTCAAGCAGAGCACCTCTTTGGCCCTCTTCAAAAGGAACCTTGATGAATGGATGGGAGAAAGGAAATTCACCCCAGGGATCACGTCAGTCGCCCTGCTAGACAGGGGTCCAGGGAAGTAAATAGTGTGGGAAGAAATAGCCAGGGAATTGTTATGGCTAGGCTTGTATAGACCCTATGGCCGATAGCCTAGTACCAACCTATGAACCTATGGTTTAATTTGAACTGTTGCCAGCTCTGGTGGGTGTTCTAAAGAGCCTATGGGAATTAATCAAGTACAGCTGGCATGCTTTATTAAATCTTCAGTACGCATGTATGTATTCCAAGGTCAAGGAACACTGGATTTATCTCTCTCTCTAAAACAGGCTTATTTTTGTAGGTCAAGAAATGAAATAATAGCACTTATTTACTTCAAAGTTTAAAGATAAAAAGACAAGA
Source organism: Protopterus annectens (assembly GCF_019279795.1). Taxonomy (NCBI): domain Eukaryota; kingdom Metazoa; phylum Chordata; order Ceratodontiformes; family Protopteridae; genus Protopterus; species Protopterus annectens. The sequence goes on along the minus strand of NC_056728.1, from coordinate 723,862,603 downwards.
AAAACATTTCCTGGAATTTAAGTTGCAAAATAAAACAAAACAAAGTCAGCCTTTCCCCTTACAGTTCCACATAACAGTACTTTTTAGATACTTTTGCACAATCCACACAGCTGATCTATGAAATAGCTGTCGCATGATCAGGCTGTAGACCACACCCGGGCCTTAATTCCAGAACTTTGTTACAGGTTCTCCACTTGATATACTCCATGAATTAGCCCCAACTGGGCCAACATATTCTATACCTCCAGGTTCTTGCTTCCTGATGATTTTCCAGGTGAGGAACTAACTTTCCCAAGACCTAGTGACCGGGACCCATCTTGTAACAGGGTAACTGGAAATTAAGATCTTATGACTGAGCAATACAATATTTTTTTTCTGTCTACCTTTTGTCATAATGTTCCCACATATCATACCGAAGCAGAGATTTAAAGGCACATTACCAGCTTTATCTAAACAACATGTTCACGTTACCCTCCCTCTCAGCACAAAACCTGGGGTTTTAGATTCATAACGGGGGGTTGCAAGTCCTTATCAATATATCATAATTTCTGTAGGTTACTGTATATTGAAAAGTCTGGAGGGATACTATCCATTGATCTATGGGTCACTGAATATTGAACTGTCTGGAGGGATAGCGCCCACTGTCACAACTTTGTATTGTTATCAGTCTCCCCATTCGGCTACTGATCGCAATGGAGCAATATCACTGAACAAACCAAAGTCTATTCCTTAACAGACAGTACTGCAAGCCACACAACACCCACTTTATACCTAGACACTTTGTTTCAACATCTGATTATCTCCTTTCTAAATAATAATTACAAATTAAACAATAGTGATTTCAAGAGAACCCATAAAAATTAAAGGAACTACACTATTCCCAAATATAATGCAGCAAAAAGGGTCATTATTTAAACTTTTAGGCAATAAAGTCTTGAAACTCAGAATCATTTTGGCTTCCAAAACATTCAAAGACTCATTGACCTCCCCACCTCTAGATAAATGAATACTGGCCAAAACCAAGAAAAAAAATCACTAACATGGCCATTGTGTTTTTTTTCCATAGTATGCATAGCTATGGGCTTTATAACATTCTTATTTAAAATATCTGAAAAAAGCTTCTGTATCCTAACATTCACACATATCATCGATTGTCCAAAATACCATTTTGTGCTTGCAGAGCTGCGCTTTACTGTATACACCACTTCACTAGAAATGCAAGTATATGATTCCCTCACTTTATGAGTTTCACCATTAAAATAAAAACTGAAACCTCTCCATGCATACTTACATACATTACATCTCTCACATCTGTACATGCTTGGACTATCTACGCCATGTCGTATTAAAGAAATTTTAGGAACTTTAAAAGTCAGTAACTCTCCCAAACTGAATGCTTTACTGTAAGAAAAATAGAATCTTAGGTAAAATATTTCCTAAAATTGAATCAGCGTACAGTACATGCAAGTTACTTTTAATCACTTTAATAAAAATATCTGTAAATGCTAAAAACATAGTTATGCAATACAACTAGCTACACTTTCCTTCTTATTTGAACAAGTGCATGCCATGTGAAGAAAAACATTCTCTATTTGATGGAAAAAACATTCTTTGTTAACATTCCCCATAATATCTAACTGACCACTAAACAGCTTCACATTACATTTCTTCACCAATGTTTTTGAGTATCCCCTATTTAGTAACTTATTGATATTGTATTAAGTCTGAAAGTACTGTTTCATCAGTAGTATTATTCCTCAATCGAATAAATTAGCTTACATGTGGGCAAAATTACCCCCATATTCTGTTTGAACTGTTTAGTCTCATACCGGAAAATGTTGTGAATTAAAGAAAAATACAATAATTACAAAGCAGAAGAGGCAAAAGGTCCCTCACCAAGATGATGTGAATATAATGTGGTATAATTTCCAAATGCTGCTGAATAGAGGTATGTAAACTAATCACATCCAAATTCAACCAAAAATATTTTTGAGCCCAAGCAATTTTCCTAGACCTGTTCACAACCTCAAAAGTAGACCACATATAAAATGGAACTACTGAGAATCTTTTAAGACACTATCCAACAATATTCCTACTCTAAGTACCCATCAACATCTGACATAACGAGACATCCGTGGCACAGGTACAACAAAGATTTATGTACTTTAGGAACTGAAGAGGATATCTAACATAAATTCTGTAAATCTTTTTCATCAAAAATAAATAGACAAAATAATACATAATAAATAATAAATAAATAAATAAATAAATAAATAAATAAATACGTCTTTGCAACATTTCTAACAGACTGATTATATTCCAAAAATATTTTCTGTCAATCATCATATAATTTGACTCATTGTTCAACAGTGTTACACATACTAAAAAAAAATTCCTATTCACGATTATGACATTAACCTCCTTCTCTGCTCTGCATATAACAATTTAATTTTCAGAGATGTTAACATTTATAACACATTCCATTCCCTTTAGATAAATTATAATTCCTACTAGAACATACACATTCCAAATTTTTTTCCATAATTCATTTTAACATACCAACAAAAATATTAATGGTATAGTTAACTCTAGTAGGAAAAAATATACTCTTATTCTTAAACTTAGAAAATGTAATGTGCCCATAATCTCTACCTAATAATCTCTCTTTAGAATTACTAGTATTCAATTCAATATTTATATATATATATATATATATATATATATATATATATATATATATATAAGTTGATTCTCAGATGGAGCGCCTTCTGTGTGGAGTCTGCATGTCCTCTCCGAGGTTGAGTGGCATTCAAAAGACATGCATGAATGGGCGTGCCTTCGTTGAAGATTGGGCGTCGAGCTGGCACCTCGACACTGTAAAACTCTACAGCCAATCATTAGCGGACCGGAGTTCCGATGTGGCGACCCCTAACTGGAAAAAGACGAAAGAAGAACAACAACAATTCAATATTTATAGAATAAATTGATAAATTAAGCAATTCATTCTCAAATTGTTCTTCTACTGTTGCAAAGGTATGTGTGTTCCCAAAATCACCATTTTCAAAACTGGGAACCATATTCTTATGAGATTAAAAAATATTCTCATAAATGGACTTGTCTACAAAGTCTAAATAAATCAGTAACAATACTGTCCCAAGTGGCAAAAGTTATAGGTACAAATGAAAGGCCATTTTTGAGAAAAGAGGAACATGTTCCAAGAAGGGTTGATTAGAAATGTTCAGTACCTGTAAACATGAGTTTGAATTAAAGGTGAACCATAGGGTCTTTTGAAATATCCCATTTTAGGAGTATTAGAGACAAAAAGAAGGGGGTGGCTTTGGCATAATGGTTAAGGTCTTTACCTCATAGACACAAAGTACAGGGTATGCTTCTGACCTTGGGTTATTGATTAGGCTTAAAATGGCAAGCCCTTCATGGCAATTAGTATAGTATTCACATGTGAAACTCTGAAACTACAAAAGTTCTCTTTACACACCTTGAATGTCTTCCATGAAAATGTTCCTCATGCCCCTGAGTTACCTGTCTATTGTATTCCACGAGAAACAGCATCTCCACTGGTTGAATTCAAATGTATATCCTCAAAAGACACTGAATGAATACTGGAATCATCCTCAATGTCTGAAACTGTACTGGCAGCAGTCCTATCTTCTTCACTATTCATATCCGGGCCATGTGACCCACGCTGATGATGAACAGGGCATGATGAGCAGCCATTCACATGCTGATGACATTGCCAGAAAAATTGCCTCTTATTGGAATAATCTTCTTGATCAAGAATCAACTTTTTCTTTTTTTGTTTAACAATCTTAGTCTCAAGCTTGACACATTCTTGACCAATCTTACTGCATTCCAGTTTGGAAAAAAAATCATCATTCACCTTAGCTTTCAACTCGGTCTCAAGCAATTTAATTTCACTCACCAACCATTCATGATTATGCCTGTCTGTTTCAACTTTATCCATGTCACAGTACAATTTAAACTTAATTGCTGCCATTTCTCCCATAAATCTAAATCTTCATTGATGAAAGGAAAAGATGGATGCTTATCAGTATGCAAATCTCTTGGCATTAAGTTCATGGCAATATGTTTTCCAGTGTCATTTTATTATAAAACCAGGGGCAGCCCGTGCTATCGGACTGCTGGACTGCAGCCCCCTCAGAACGAAATAAAAATAGAAAAACATTTTTATGCTCCAGGCAGTCCGGACATAGGAGAAGACATGGAGACGCCTGTGCACTTTTAAAGTGCACAGACTCGTGGGCGGACTGCAACAGCAGCAGTCAGAACAGTCTCAGTCTCGTCGGGAGGTTTGCTTGCAGGGATCTCGCAGGTCTTCAAAGTATTGCGCAGGCAGGATGTACGTTAGCTGGATATTATGGAGAAGGAGAACGGACAGGTAAGTGTATGGTGCTTTTTACGTTTACAATGTATGGTACTTGCTTTTACTTTGTGTATGGGACTTGCTTGGTACTTGCTTTTACTTTGTGTATGGGACTTGCTTTTATGGTGTGTGTATGGGACTTGCTTTTATGGTGTGTGTATGGGACTTGCTTTTATGGTGTGTGTATGGGACTTGCTTTTATGGTGTGTGTATGGGACTTGCTTTTATGGTGTGTGTATGGGACTTGCTTTTATGGGGTGTGTGTATGGGACTTGCTTTTATGGGGGGGGGGGTGTGTGTGTGTGTGTGTGTGTGTGTGAAAATGCCCCAGGTGCTCATGGTGGTGAGGTAGGGAATACCTCAGGCTTGAACCCTGTACCCTGTATGCAGGTGTTAAAGACTTGAGTTCCCTACCCACCACCATTTTGCAGATTTTTGCCTCATATTTGATCTGATCTGTTCCTCATAATATCTGTGGTTTGTAAATGTTGCAATGCTTGATATGTGATGGTGTAGTAGTAGCATTGTTGCCTCACAGCTGCAGGTTCTCAGGTTTGATTCTTGGCTGGGGTTCCTTCTTTGTGGGGTCTGTATCTTCTCCCTGTGTTTGTGTGGGTTTGCTTTTGTGTCCTCCCATGTTACAAAGACATGTCTGCATTATTTCTTCCTGGGCCTCTGCTGAAAATAGTTTTTTTGTTCCAAGTCAGACTGTCCTGATTAACAAATGTTAAATAAAATTGACAGGCATTTATTTGAATTTCAGACTTCAGGTTTCTGAATGTTTAATTCCTTGCATATTTGATGGTGCAGTGGTAGTATTGTTTCCTCACAGCTATAGGTTTTCTGGTTTGATTCTTGGTTGGGGTGGCTTCTGTGTGGAGTCTGCATATCCTCCCTGTGTTTGTGTGGATTTGCTCTGGTGCCCTGCCATTTTACAAAGACGTGTCTGCAGTATTAATCCCTGCGTCTCTGCTGAAAATTGTTTTTGTTCTGTCCGCAGTAAAATTGACAGGCATTTGAATTTCAGACTTCAGGTTTCTGAAGGTTTAATTCCTTGCATATTTGATGGTGCAGTGGTAGTATTGTTTCCTCACAGCTATAGGTTTTCTGGTTTGATTCTTGGTTGGGGTGGCTTCTGTGTGGAGTCTGCATATCCTCCCTGTGTTTGTGTGGATTTGCTCTGGTGCCCTGCCATTTTACAAAGACATGTCTGCAGTATTAATCCTTCTGCTGAAAATTGTTTTTGTTCTGTCAGTAAAATTGACCGGCATTTGAATTTCAAACTTCATGTTCTTCAGAATACATAGTAGCACAACCTTTTTCTAGCAATTTTCTAAGTTTATAAGATGAATATTTTAAATTTGTCCCTATTTTTGGGACTGTATTCCCCCATTATTGGCTTTGTCCAGGTTTTTGTGCTAAGGTTGACAGCTATGGCAAGAACTGAATTCACTGAATATGTTTGAGGGCTGTATTCCCTCATTACTGGGTTTGTCCAGGTGTTTTGTACTAAAAGGTTGACAGCTATGGTGAGAACTGAATTCACTAAATGATAGCCATTTAAGTTTCAGTCTTCCTCTCTTTTACAAAGCAGCTGATGTGGTATGTTACTCTGACTGTTTTTTGCTCAGGGACCTTGGCAGTAAAATGTATGGTGGCAACACAACATTTTATTCTAGCAGCTTTCCAAGATTATACAAGCAATGTTTAATGTGTCCCTGTTTTTTGGGCTTTTGACTCCCCCCCAATACATTTTGGCTTTTTCCAGTTTTCTTGAGCTGCAAAGTTGAGATGCAGTTGAGTATTGAGTAGAATTTACAAGGAGCTGAGAGCTGCAGGGGAATAGAAGTTTAGTGCTTTGCCTAGTTAATACTATAGCACAACAGGTTGTGTACTTGCTTTTGATGCAGAAGGCTGTGGGTTCTACTCCCACAAGGGGTGGATGCTGCCGTACTGAGAATGTTCTCCTTGGTGAAGATACTAACTATGAGTCTGTTATCAGTTTGCCATCCATATCCTCTTGCAATATTATTACTAGCTTATCATTTTTAATGTAATATAGGCAATTTATTCCTGAGGGGCAACAGACACTTTATTTTTCGATGAAACCATGAAATATAAAGGTGATTGCTAGCAGCAACCGCTTCATTAGTTACAGATTTCTTTAATGTGGAATTATTTAGATGACTTACTTCAGAGATTGTGCATATTTACTGATAATGGACTGTAGAATTGTGCATATTTACTGATAAAGGTGGACTGTAGAATTGTGCATATTTACTGATAATGGTGGACTGTAGAATTGTGCATATTTACTAATAATGGTGGACTGTGGAATTGTGCATATTTACTAATAATGGTGGACTGTAGAATTGTGTATATTTACTAATAATGGTGGACTGTGGAAGTCTGAGTAGACTTTTTTATGATAAATGTTCTCAACTGGGCAGTTTTGCCATTATGGGTGCATATGGTTTGTTTCATTGCTTACTGGAAAATGTTCAAAACAAATTTAAAACACCCTCTAACAAGTGTACTGTATTGTACAAGGAATATAATTTTAGTACAATGAGGAAGGTGTATCAAAGAGCACATGTATGTTTCATATGCAAGGGGCCTATGATTTGAAAACAGCCCAAAATGAATCTTTATCTGCCACTGGCAAAATGTATTTTCTTTGAATGTGGGTTTCAATGCTGTTTCAATGAATGTGAGTTTCAAGGGCAGAGAAGTTTTAATGCTAAGTTTTCATTGTGAGACTGCATTGCTTTGTTTAACAGATGACTTAGTGTTTGTGCTGTAAAATACAAAATAAAACTTTCAAAGAAGTCCAACTTATCATAGAACTAAAGCAATATGCACATTAGTGTTTATGGTAAATGGAGTGAAATAGCCAAGTAATGGTTCATTGGAATGGCTGCAGAGGCTCCATTCAACCATTATTTTGTCAGGGGGGAAGGGCAGCAAACTCAGACAGGCCCAGCTGAACTATACCTCCCAACTGTCCAGATTTTCAAAGAATGAATAGATTTTTGCTTCTTATTTTTGGTTTGTTCTTCATAAAATTTGTAGTTTTCTGGCAAATCATTTAGGAATTAAGTCACTAAATAATAAGTTTCAGACTTCATAACCTTCAGAACAAATGCATGTTAAAGTAAGAGCTGTTCTATCAACTGTCTCAATTTATACAAGAGCAATTTTAGTACTGTTTATATGTGCCCCAATATATTTGGCCTTGTTCAGATTTACTGCATTAGCAGGTTGAGAGGTACATGCAAATAAATTGCTTTATAGAATTAGGCATAGCCAACCTCTCAACTGTCCCCAATTTTTGGCTCAAAATGTTGCTCTTCCCCCTAATAATCCCTCTGCAAAATAGCAATTTTGGAAGAAAACATGGAGGGTTTACAATTAAGAAATAACTGTAATAATCAAAGTTATAGATTACTTGAAATGCATGTAGATTCTTTTATTTTGTCAGCGGCTCAAGGTAGCAGTACTAATATTAAAGTGTCCCTTCTTTGGCAGGTAGCAGCTGTATTGTGTGTCTATTTTATATTTTTGCATCACATTTTTGGTCCATTTTTCATAAAGTTGTTTTTTGGCAAATTAGTGACAAATCACTAAAGACTGAAGTTAGAAAATGACAGACATTTGAGTTTCAGATTTTATATCCTTCAGAAAATTCATACTACTGCAAGACCTATTCTATTATCTTTCTAAGTTTATTAGAGCAATATTTAAAAATTGTCCTTATTTTTGGGCCTTTGTCCCACTTCTGTGTATGGCTTTGTCCAGATTTCTTGCTCTTGAGGTTGAGAGGTATGACAAATGTGTCAGGGCCATCACAGTCAGCCAGAGAGATTTTAAATTGTGACATGCTTGTTGCACCCCACTCCCCCATGTAGTGACTCTGGATGTGTCCAAGCAAGGCAAGGAGTAGTTGTATCTACCTTGGATGGGGAGGACACACTGCATAAGTACTACAGTGGCTTTTCATCTGTCCTTGATTTTGCAGAATGGTCTGGTTTCTGTCATATTTTTGTACTGTTGATTTATGCTTATTACTCAGATTTATGCTTATTACTCAAAGTGCCTGTTGCTCTGTGTTTAAGTAGCAATGCTTTAATGACTATAAGGTAAGCTTGTCTGAGATCGTAAGATGCAAGTAAGCTTTAATAAGCATACTGTTAAAGAATTGCCAACATTGAAAGCCTTTCTGTTGTTGCCATGCAGATAATACTTGAATAGATAATGTATAAGCCTTGGGTATTAAAGGACAGGATTCCATTATTTTAAAAGCTCATTACACTTGTTGGAGACTTCCAGTCATCTCTACAGACTTTACCCGTAAACTAAACAGAATGCCAATCATGTGTGGTCCATAACCTGTACAGTAATCCTTTAAGCAATGTATCTTGAGCTTGTTTCTTGTTTGCTTTTCATTTTTTACTTTTATCATGTTTTCCCCATGAAACAAGTTGGGAGGCAGCAGGTCTTTTTTGGATAAGAAACATTTTTACAAGTGGGGGCATCACATATATTTCTACTTTCAGCATGTTACTTGGTACTTTAATAAAGCTAAATATATTATAATTAGAACTGCAGTGCAAGGAGAAGTGGTTTGAGTTGAGTGCTTCTGGTTTTTCTTATACTTGATTTTGACTGGCATTCCAGTAATGTATTTAAAAAGTAATTTATTTTTTCATGCCTCACAACCTTTTGTTTCCATCTAGATATTAAGTAAGCTGTCATGCAGCCAATGCATTGAAATATTTTTATTCTTCTACACTTATTTTTGTCTTGATTGGACTTTCATAGGTTCATAGGTTCATAGGTTCATACTAGGCTATCTGCCCAAGGGCATTTATAAGCCTAGCCCATAGTTATGTGGCTTTCGCCACCCCTTTAGTTTGAATAAAAACTATGCCTATCATTTTGCTGTGCCTCTGTCAAGCAGTGACACTGAAGTAATCCCTGGGGTATATCTGCGATCTCCCATCCATTGGTCAAGATTCCTCTTGAACAAGGCCAGCTGCTCTGCCTCACATGTACCGGATTTTGTTCCACAGCATAGGGAGTCTCTGGGTGATGAATCTGTCCCTCCAGCACGTTCTATTTATAACCGTGTCAAGGTTTAAGTCTCCGCCTTGTGGTTCTGAGGGATCTAGATTTTTGAGGTGAAGCATATTCATCAAATCTGGGTTTGACATGGCCTTATATGTCAGGCACAGGTCACCTCTGAGCAAGCGGTATGAGACTGAATAGAGCTGGAGTTCTTTCAGTCGGGCAGCATAAGACATATTTTTGAGACCCTTTATCCTTTTGGTGAGGAACTTTTGGGGCCTTTCAAGCTGCAGCAGGTGTCTGGTCAGATACATTCCAAACGGGGCATTGTACTCAATCATAGGTCTAATGAGTGATGAGTACAGGGGGACGATGACCCCCCTTGATCTAGATGTGAATCCCTTCATGATCAGGTGGGCGATATAGAAGGGTTTCCTAACTACTTTAGCAACATGAGTGTCAAACGAAAGGCTACTGTCAACCTGGGTGTCCAGATCCCTGATGACTTTTTCTGTGCTCAGTGGATTGCCACCTATATGGTAGCTAGGGGTAACCTTGTTTTTCCCGAAGGGTATGACTATGCATTTTTTGGCGTTTAACTTCAGGCCATGGCTCTGGCATCAGTTATCCGTTTCTGTGAGGCCCTTCTGGAGGATATCTGTGTCAGATGTGTTTTCGACTATGGCGCCCAGTTTGCAGTCATCTGCAAACTTTGTCAGCCATAACCCTCCTGTGTTTGCTTGTACTTCAGAAAAGTAGATGCCGAACAAGAGTGGACCCAGGACTGAGCCCTGTGGGACACCACTTGTGACAGGCTTTGAGTCTGACATGGCTCCAGCAACTCTGACCCTGTGGGTTCTGTCACTTAGCCAGTTTGCAACCCATCTTGTGATGTATGGGTTTACATTCAAGCTGATGAGTTTTTCGATGATACCTGAGTGGGGTATTGTGTCGAAGGCCTTTGCCAGGTCGAGGTAGGCTGTATGGACTGCCTTTCCCTCATCAATGGCCTTGGTGACTGTCTCGAAAAAGTCAACCAAGTTTAAGAGGCAGGATCTGCCTTTGACAAAGCCAAATTGGGTTGGATCCAAAGTCTGCAAGTTCCCTATGTCTTTATTTATGAGTTCCATTATGATCCTCTCCATGGCTTTGCAGATAAGGCTTGTCAAGCTAATGGGTAATTTCCAGGGTCTGTGGAGGCACCGCCTTATGAAGTGGGACCACAGTCACCGTGCGCCACTCCTTGGGTACGTATCCTGAGGTGAGGCTAAGATTAAACAGCTGTCCTAACTGTGGGTTTAACTCCTCATTGAGTTCGTGAAGCACACAGCCGGGGACACCATCTGGTCCCATGGATGCTGTGTTTTTTGCCTTAGTGAGGGCAGTTCTCACCTGGGCGTTGGAGATGTTTGGGGGGCTACAATCCTCTGGAATAGATATCTCTTCTTTTGGGGTGGGGAGAAGTTTGCACTGAACCTGTCAGCCAGTATGTTGGCAATGTGTGTAGGTTCAGTAATTTTCACATCATTTTGAACTAATTCTGAGCATATCTGGGAGTTTCCTCCTAGGTTTCTAACATAGCTAAAGAAGGCCTTATGATTGTCTTTAGAGTCCTTGGCGATTTTTCTCTCAAAATTTGCCTTGGATGATTTTATGAGAGCTCTTAGTTTTTACTTATAATGATCAAAGGTGTCTTACCTTTCAAGGATTTTGCTCTATCTTGTAGTAGCTTCCTCCTTTTGTTGTAGAGCTTGTTTTATGGCTGGGGTCCACCAGACTGGACGCTTGCCTTTGGTACAGAGAGTCTTAGTTTTGTTTGGGATTGCCTGATCCATGCAGTCCTGTAGGTGCTGGTAGAAGGCATTTGTAAGTGATTCAGCGGTTTGAGTAATGTTTACCACTGGCTCAGGGGCCTTAAAGGAGACCACACTAGTTTTTAGAAGTGTGAAATCGGCTTTTCAGAAGTTTTTCACTGTGGTCTTTTTTGTTTCAGGTGCGGGCGGGATGAGGACCTCCAGCGAGATTAGTTTATGATCTGATCTCACCAGTGAGGGGTATACTTCTGGTGTTGAACATTTTGATCCCATGTTCGTGATGATGAGATCAAGTATGTTTTCTCCTCTTGTGGGGATGGTGACTAGTTGTTCCATGGCATTTGAGTTTATGAACTCCAGGAATCTTTGGGTTAGAGTGTTTGGGCTTGAGTAGTGTTCCCAGTCTATATTAGGGTAGTTGAAGTCACCTAGTATGATGGTGTTTGGAGATACATTTATCCCTCCAATGTTTTCAGGAAGGCCATGTGAGGTTCCTGAGTTTGAGAGGGTGGCCTGTAACATGCTACAAATTGCAGAGCAGTCTTGCCTATGGTTAATTGCACCTGGATGGTCTCCGATGCATCGTCGTTGCCACCAACCTTGAGGTGTGGGTGTCCTTTATGAATATGGACACCCCTTTCTTGGTGTTGTCCAGATTTTGGGGCTGGAGCATGATATGAGGTGAAACCTGTTAGTGCTGGGGTGCTCTCAGGAGCCTTGAACCAGGTTTCTGTCACAGCACAGACATCAATGTTCTCCATATTGAGAAGGGCCTCGAGTGCATGCATCTTGAGATTGAGACTTCTGGCATTGAGCAGCATTACCCTTAGTTTTTTTCCTTTTTGGTGTTCTAGGGTGGTAGGTTTAGAATTTGAGCCTTGCCTAAAAAAGGCACTATGGGGGTGGCAAGAGCCTTTGCCAATATCCGGAAGCCCAGGGGTGACAGGTGCAAGCCGTCCCTTTAAATTGAGTTGCTTGCTACTGAGATTTGTCTGCATACATCAACTGGACATAAGCTGATTTAAGTATATTTCCTGCATTTTATTGTGGTTTTATCATTTGGACTGATTCCTCAGATCTAGCTCTGTTGAAACTGTCTTGTGTGTGTGTCTGAAGCTCTGCACTAGTTGTTAAACTGCTTTGAAATTCCTTTAAGTGTTAATTAGCTTGGGGGGTTTCTGATAACATTAAAACCTGTGTTGGTTACATCTCTTGTAATCATTTTAAATAGAGTTGCTTGCTACTGAGATTTGTCTGCATACATCAACTGGACATAAGCTGATTTAAGTATATTTCCTGCATTTTATTGTGGTTTTATCATTTGGACTGATTCCTCAGATCTAGCTCTGTTGAAACTGTCTTGTGTGTGTGTCTGAAGCTCTGCACTAGTTGTTAAACTGCTTTGAAATTCCTTTAAGTGTTAATTAGCTTGGGGGGTTTCTGATAACATTAAAACCTGTGTTGGTTACATCTCTTGTAATCATTTTAAATTGAGTTTGCCACCCAGGGCAGTGTATTTAATTAAAGTTAGTTTTTTGTGGTTTTGTGCATAGCTCCTCCCCTTTCTGGTTGACCACACACCCTCCCCTTGACCCCACCCATTCAGCTGTCTCCTGCAGCCCCCTTGTGATTTGAAGTCACCAGCCGCCACTGTATAAAACACTTTTAACTCCTTGTATCTTAAAAATGCAACTTATTTGCCTTCACTTGAACGTAGACTGAATCAGCACCAAATTCTACTCCCAACAATGGACAACCAGTAATTAACTTATTCTGTTGATTGACCAAAATCCTGCGAAACTCCATATCTTTCAGTTCAACCTGTAACATTTATTGGGTTTCATTTATATTAACATTAATACTGATGCCATCATTCTCCCCTGCAATAATGTGTTATAAATATATTAATAAACACAAAAAACTCAACAACAAACAAATAAATAAATAGGCAAGAAACTGCTAAATCATTTCCTAGTACTTTGGCATAACACTTTCTAAGGGAACTGAACTTTATTGTACATATCTACACTTTTAAATATGTACACCCTTAATTATAAATAATTAAACAATTAGTAATCTCAAGAAATCCCATCAAAATTAAAGGAACCACACTATGCCCAAATATAATATTGCAGTTAAATCAAATATTGCCAAGAAATTTCATTATTTAAACCTTCAGGTGATAATGCCCAAACCTCAGTTTTATTTTAATTCCTCACAAAACTCCAAACAAACAAATGAAGATAGCAGTAAACAGACAAAATAATAAAACAATGAATGGCTAAAAACACAAAATGACTTTATTTCATAAAAATCCAACTGGTAAGCACCTTCTTTTCCTTAATGGAACTTCTTCTGACCAAATTGTAAAATGAACAAGCTTATTTAAATACTTAATAACAACAAGATGTAATAGTTGTAAGTTATGTCAATATTTGAAAGAAGTCAAGAATTTTGTAGTAACAGCAAAGAGCTTTGACATTAGGCTGAATCTTCTTCTTCTTCTGGCTTTTTCCGGTTAGGGGTTGCCACAGCAGATCACCTTGTCCGCTCATGATTGGTAGTGGAGTTTTACGGTGTCGAGTTGCCAGCCCGGCGCCCAACCTTCCACAGAAGGCACACACGCACTCACACCTAGGGCCATTTTAGCATGTCCACTCCACCTACAGCATGTCTTTAGGATGTGGGAGGAAACTGGAGCACCCGGAGGAAACCCATGCGACCACAGGGAGGACATACAGACTCCGCACAGAAGGCACCCCAGCTGAGGATCAAACCGGAGAACCTCTTGCTGTGAGGTGGCAATGCTAACCACTGCACCACAGTGGCCGCCCTTGACATTAGGCTGTATAATTTGTATAATTATAGGCCCAAATATGTGGTATGCATGGCTTTGTGTGAATTATGTCCAGTATTTTATGTAGGAAGAACCATTAGAGAATTCTACATGGAGTGAATGAGTATGTAAGAATAGTAGACAAGATTGAGGAATATTTCTGCTGCAGACATCTGTACCACTGTCACCTGCTTTGTTAATATTTACCAGAACTAATATTTAGATCTCCACTGTTGTACATTATCGTTTTGGAGGACTGTCCTTCAAGGCATTATGCCATATCCCTAACTTTCTGTCTTTCAGGCTTTTTTCACACCCATTAGCCATGCCACTTGATACTTTCTCATGTTCTACTCTTTGCAGAAGACTCCTTAAAGTAAGATGGAACAGATATGTGAACAGTCGTATATTAGTTTATCTATGGATGCAGTATAATGTCCTTCTGTACTTTTGAATGCTGTATCTGTGACTTTGAGGTGACAGGACTGCGTATAAGTAATAAACTTCAAGTTTGTAATTTTATAATCTTGTTTGTTTATTTTCTTCTGTGTGTAACTCCCTGTTTGAGCAGGCGCAAGAACTGCGGCTTCTGAGGGTATGTAGGATGCAATGCATAGGCTAGAAGAAGAGTCCGAGTGCATGCTCTGAGTATGGAAACAAAACATTTCTGTATATACTTTTTTATCCCCTCAGTTCCCTACAATTATCAAGCCTCATCCCTCACTGATTCAATTATTACTCTTCACTTCCCCATGTCTAAGGACTTGCATCACACTGGAGGAAAGAGTTAGGAATCGTGGGCCATCATCCTGTAAAGAGTCAGATTTTATGTTCTCCTCTTAGCCCTCTCCTCATATTGGCTGGCAGATGCAGAACAATGAACACTATACTTGGCTCTCTTGCTGTTTGACAAGCAAATAAGGTGCATCACTGACTGCAACACTTTGCTCAGATATTTTCCACTATGTAGGTGCTGTTTCATTACAATGATGTACCTCATGCACATATATGCCTTGCTATTGAAGGCAGTTTGTGGATACTTAGGAGATTTTTTCTTGTAATTTTATTCTAGCTTTGTCATGTGTAGAATGTTTTCATGAGCCATGTCTAGACTGTACTGTGTGTGTGTGTATATTTGGCTAAGCACATAGTTTAAGGATGTGAGCTGGTGGCTGTGACAGATTTTTTCTTATTTTGACATTCAGTGACCATATAAAGGTGTGTGAATGAGCACAGCAATTACCAGTGCTAACTTGCATATCTTTATAAGGTGTCTGGCCCTGCAGGTAAGATGTGGGCCAGCCTAGCCACCACTGGAGAGGGATTGTTATTGAGAGGGTTGGTTGTTTATGTGTGTATAGGCTCTGGGTTACTTTGGTAGTTGGCTGTTAAGTGGAAGTGAGGTTTATGCCAGCCAGCAGTATTAAATCTGTGTACCTTCTTCCTAGGAGCTCAGTTTAACATTGGAAGATGTTTTTTTAAAGCAGCATAAGTGTAGATATGCGTAGCTGGTCACATTAAAAAATTAATTGCCACTGTCAGCGGCATTGTGTTACATTTCAGCAGATGTCTTGTCATTTGAAATTTACATAACCATTTTTAGTGATTAGACTGCAGTGCTTCATTGCTGCAGACTGTTCACAGAACTTTGGAGTCAGGCATCCATAAGCATGTCTTGCTTATGTATGGATCACTAGTCTTTGCAGAAAATGCCTAGTGCCTTTTAAGAGAGACACGATATTGGGGGAGTCAGCATGAATCTTTACCTAAATCAGAGACAATGTGGCACAGAGTGTGACTAAACATAGTGTAAACTTGATTGACTAAGAGTTCAGCTACTGCCCAGCTATAAAGAACCATTACTGAAGTTCAGTTTGCACAATGAAAGGCCTCCATTTATTGTAAGTGTAATGTGTTAGTGTTAGTGTTAGTGAAAGAGAAATGCTAGCCGTGACCAAGAGAGCAATGAATTTGTGGTGAATCAGTTTCACATCTCTTACAAAAACAACGTGTTCCATGGTAGGCTTTCCCTCCTGATTATGCAAAATAATTTCTGGACTTTCCAGACTTTGTTGCCCTGTTTAGGGATTCCCAGAGAATGTTTTTAGACCAATAGTAAGAGCTTGGTATTCAGGCAGTAGTGTAATGTCTTCTCATAAAGTAGTGTGTGAGGCGCTGATGAAGCTGAGCACAAGTTTGGTAATTTTCCTGCAAACAGCACAGTAGCGACTGATTCATTACATGACTAAAAACAATTTATATAATTTTACAAAGTATAAATGATTAACTCCCACTAACAACTTATTTGGCAAAATTTTTAATATATAAATGCATAAATATCGTGCAGTAGTAAATACTTTGAGTAGAGGAGGACTGCTTGGCCCATACTTTCTTCACACATTCCCATCTTTTGGTTCAGCTGCTAATCCAAAACAATTGACAGCCTGTTATCTTCTTCTGCATCCCAGGTTTACCTTATTCCTACATTCCTTATTCCTACTTCTTGCATTCCTTAAGCCTATTACTGATTTTTGATGCCTAGTTCCAAAATAAAACTTCATTATATGCACTACTTTCATGAGAAAAGGTACTTTGTATTAACACTGTGCTATTCCCATTCACATTGTATTCCCCCTTATTCTTGTGTGTGTTCTCTTTTCTCAGAAGTATACAACCTGCTCGTATAACTAAGTGACTTCAACTGCTAGCATTTTTCTTAAGAGCTCTAGATTAATGTCATGAAAACCAAATTACTTGTGTATAATTAGAAAGAAAGGACAGCCTATGAAAATGTAGGCACAGTGGTGTAGCGGTTACTGTTGTTGCTTCACAGCAAGAGGTTCTCCGGTTCAATTCTCGGTTGGGATGCCTTCTGTGCAGAGTCTGCATGTTCTCCCTGCATTCGAGTGAGTTTTCTCCGGGTGCTATGGTTTCCTCCCACATTCCAAAGACATGCATCTGGAGCATTTCTCCTTGGGCATTTGTTGAAAATGGACCCTGTCCCAGTTGTACTTTCCTGGTAAACAAATGTAAAATAAATAAAATAAATGGTACTTGCATGTTATCACAACCATGTCATTGCCAAATACACGTGTTCATTTATCAGTATAGACTATGCAAAAAACACACTGTAAAAAATAGAAAAAAAGTAGACAGAAAGATTCAAAAGTTGTAGTATAATATCAGAAAACCAGACTTGAATTTAGCACCCTCAGTGGTGCAGCGGTTAGCATTGCCACCTCACAGCAAGAGGTTCTCGGGTTCGATCCTTGGCTGGGGTGCCTTCTTTGCAGAGTTTGCATGTCCTTCCTGTGGTTGCATGGGTTTCCTCTGGGTGCTCTGGTTCCCTCCCACATCCCAAAGACATGCTCTAGATGAACTGGACTCTCTAAATTGGTCCTAAGGCATGAGTACATGCATGTGTGTGTGTGTGCCTTCTGTGGTAGGTTGGGCGCCAGGCTGGCAACTCGCCACTGTAAAACTCCATTGCCAATCATAAGTGGACAGGTGATCTGCTGTGGCAACCCCTAACCGGGAAAAGTTGGAAGAAGAAGACAAGACTGATGTAATAAATGCCTTGGAGAAACATGTTAAGCAAAAACATTTGTTAGAAAAAAATAAAGCACTCTTCAAATTTGTTATAATTGATGAAGTTAATGGTTTTGATCATAGGTTTGATGCAAAAGATGAACTGGATTAGAAAGAATATTGCTGGCAAATTAGGCTTAATGCATGTGTATACCCTGGTTTAAATGATAGGGAAACTTTAAAGTGGTTCTTAGAAGGAAAGGATTAAGGCATTAAGTGCTTTGGTCACGTTATTGTTATTAAGTATTTAAATAAGCTTGTTCATTTTACATCTTGGTGTGAAGAAGTTCCATTAAGGGAATGAAAGCACTTACCAATTGGATTTTTATGAAATAAAGTCATTTTCTGTTTTTAGCCGTTCATTTTTTTATTATCAGTTTTATTTCCAAAACATTGAAAGACTCAGTGATATTCCCATCTCTAGATAAATGAATACTGGCCAAGACCAAAAAAGAAAAATCACTAACATTGCCATTATATTTTTCCATAGCATGTACAGGTATGAGATTTGTAACATCCTTATTCTGAATATCTAAAAAACTCTCTTGTATCCTAACTTTCACACATGTCTTTGTTTGACCAATATACAATTTCCTGCTTCACAGCTGCACTTTACTGCATACACTATTTTACTAGAAATGCAAGTATATGATTCCCTCACTTTATGAATTTTACCATTAATATAAAAACAGGGAACTTTTGCCTGTTATGTTTTGTTATTATTGTATTTTTCTTTGTCTCACAACATTTTCAGGTTCAAGAATAAATGGTCCAAACAGAATAAAGAGATAGCTATGGGGGCACTTTCTGTGTGTGTATATGTTACTTGTTTATCACTAAGTTTGAAAGAGTTTTCATGTTTGGTATTTTTTTCTTTGATAGAGTGGTGGAATATTTTTGGCACATTGATGATTTGTTGCTTCTTTTGTAGGGGTATTAAGCTGGATGTGATAACATCCATTGAATAGTTGAATTATAATGAATGGGCTATTAGTTTTACTTTTGTAATGTTAAATGATAATATTAATCTTTTGGATGCAGAGTAGGTAGTCTAGGCATGCACAGATGTAGGAGATGTAATGTGTCAAGTATGTATGGGCATATTCTAGATTTTCATTTATCTGGAGGAGGGGATGTTGTTGAGTCTTTGAATGTGTTGGAAGCTAAAATGATACTGAGGTTTGGGACATTATCACCTATAGCTTTAAATAATGACATTTCTTGGCAATATTTGGTTTAAGTGCTGCATCATATTTCGGAATAGCGTGGTTCCTTTAATTTCTGATGAGTTCTCTTAAAATTATTGTTAATTGTTTAATTATTTATAATTTTCTATAAAATTATATAAAAGTGTAACTATATAGATTAAAATTTGGTTCTCCTTGAAGGCCTTATGCCAAAGCGCTA
Organism: Protopterus annectens; assembly: GCF_019279795.1. NCBI lineage: Eukaryota > Metazoa > Chordata > Ceratodontiformes > Protopteridae > Protopterus > Protopterus annectens. The sequence continues at coordinate 723,843,489 of NC_056728.1, read as the reverse complement.
GAGATTTTTTATCAGTCTTCTGTCAATTCATTTATTGTTGGCATTTTTCTGTTTATTAGTATATTTATGACACTCATCAGGAACCAACTGAATAAGTCAGCAGTTATGCTGAAATATGATACTGTCTTTTGTTTGCACCTTGTAGAAATGTGGTTCAGTTCTCTAGACTGCTGCATCTGCTGTGCCCTACGTTGTCTCCTCCTCTAACTTGAGACACTTGACCTGGTTACAGGACATGCAGTTATTGTGCGGAAATGATGTCAAGTCAAACAACGTTTTATATGATGCCTATACCTTTTGATCCGTATGATCGATAGTATGGTATGAAATAACTCTTCAACTTTTGACTGGCACTGGCATGTCATTTCATATTTTTGTCCAGTTATTAACTCTGAAGGTCTTACTCAGGTGATACAATCTGGAATAGCTTGACATGCCATACCAGCTTTATGCTGATCTAAGTATTTTTTAACTGTTTCTACTTTCAGCTTTACCATTTGATTGTTAATAGTGAGGACTTGATGTGGTATGAGTGAAGCATTAGGCAGCCAAAAACACTGGGACTCACTGGACATAAACTGTATCACTGTCTAACTAGATTTATAAGTAGCCCATACCTTAAATGCATGATCTTGAATTGGTTATTATCTGTTAGCTAATCATGGTTGATATATAAATTATTTATATGCAACAAGAATAATAGTCAATAACAACACAATAGTTTTTTGTTTTCAACCTCATATAAGTCAGCAACTGTATTTTGCCATAAATCCTGTGGTGGTGGCATTTGCATTAGTGACTCATAGCTCTGTGATGGTTTATGCATAATAAATAATTGGCACTTTGACACTAGGAGCTTTGACTACCACACTGACATGACATATTGGCTGTTTTTTGGCATTTGCTGAGACCCTGATGACTTTTGTGTATTTGATATAGCACTTTTGCTCATTGATTTAGTGACACTATGATTCTGTCCTGATACAACAATATATTGATAACTACTGATACCAATACATATACTGATAAGATACTCTGATAACTATGATACAGATAACTACTGATACTGATACTTCTACTGATACTTCTACTGATAAGATACTCTGATAACTATGCTACAGATAACTACTGATACTTCTACTGATACTTATACTGATAAGATACTCTAATAACTGGGCTACGGATAACTACTGATACCGATACTTATACTGATAACTACTGATACCAATTCTTATACTGATAAGATACTCTGATAATTAGGCTCTGACTAAATCATTTATTTATTGCATTTGTTAAGCTGGGTAAGTGAACTGGTCCTTAAACCCTTTTCAGCCATGTTCAGGGCCAACAAGAAAAAAAAAAAATAGCAATGTCTTTCGACTTTTCCCAGTTAGGGGTCGTCACAGCAGATGACAGGTCCACAGATTGATTGGCAGTGGTGTTTTTACAGTGTCGAGTTGCCAGCCTGGCTCCCAACCTTCACAAAAGGCACACACACCTACCTGCATGTCTTTAAAGCTCACTCGACTGCAAGGAGGACATGCAGACTCCGCACAGAAGGCGCTCCAGCCGAGAATCGAACCGGAGAACCTCTTGCTGTGAGGCGACAATGTTAACAAAAAATACAAGTTGAATTTGCAACAAGACATAATTGTAACAAAAATACATGCTGAATCTGCAACGAAACATGAGCATTTAACCGGTATACATTGCATACATTTTAGTTATATACATACATTGAAATAATGCAGTTAAAGGGGAACACCCTGGACATTATTTACACAATATTCAAGCAAAGTACATTTTTACTAAAAAGATTCAAATGAATAGAGATAACCTCTGGAAATAAGAAACCTTAGCCACATCGTGGTGAGCATTTTTTCATGACAGGGAGCCACAAGCAGGGTGCTGTGTACAGTTCAGAGTGAATAAGGAGTAGCAGTGCTGGCAATTGTATATGCTAATAGCTGTATAAATATATGGTAATGAGCTACAGTATTAAAATGAAGGATGCCACATATGTAAATGAAGTAAACCAAGATGGTGGTGTGATTCAGAAACATGAGCATGGTACTTTAACACCAGTGCTGGTATTGTGTTCATAAGCACTGTAACTGTAACACCAGTGTTGTTGAAAACAATTAAATCCTTGTGTTCTTACTACTGAGCCATGGACGTATGCATTAGTTAATGTATATGTACAAGGAGCTATTACTGCCACAGTGAGTCTAGGTAATGCTCATCATTACCCTCTGAGGCACTGTTTCATCCAACCATGCTGGACATTTCACAAACCCAGTAACAGTGATATTGTAGACCAGTACCATGTGGATAGGGACACCATGCAGGATCTAGCAAACATATATCAACCTCATCTGCAGGCCCATGGGGGTTATGGATTACTTATCCAAGTGGAAACCAAGGTATGTTTGGTATTATGTAGACTAGCTACAGGGTCCTTCCAGGAACTAACAGTAGACACAGTGGAGGTATCTCAGGCAGCTGCCTTGACAATACTCCATGAGTTTATCAAGTGCATGCTGTGCCATGTGGTGACAGGTGGTCTGTAATGCACATGGTATCATCTACAATGTTTGTGTTCAGACCACCAAGGTAGTTATCACAACTCCCACACATGGCACATGTGTTACCTTTGCCAACAATTTGTAAGATGTGACTTTCTCCTCTTATTCATGGGTTCATAGGTCCATAGATAAATATTAGGCTATAATCCTGAAGACTATTACAAGCCTACTCAATATCCAGAGATCAGAATCAAACTCTGTACCTTATGTCTGTTAGGTAAAGACTTTAACCATTATGCCAGGTGAACATACTGACAGCAAAGTTAGCGTATCATTATTAAATCTAGTAGTGTAGTTAGGATGGGCGAAGGGGGAAACTGCCCCAGACAGTTCGGGGGCACACTCAGCTGGTCCTGATCACTCTTTAATGCATATTGGCTTTTAAAAGCTGGTATTGGATTTGAGGTTAAAGCTTTACTGAAACCCGAGCGCTGTAGCACTCTGTGCAGGGTATAAACTGTAGCAACTGCTGATTACATTTGCAACAAGCAGTTTGCTACAGTTTAAAAGATATATTTTTTAAACTAAAACCTGAGAGCCATAATGCTCTGTGCAGGGTATGAACTTTTTTATTTATTTATTTATTACTAAAATGAGAGGAAGGAGGGTTAGGGGTAGGGTACAGAAACAGGACATAACTGGCTGGAGCAAGGGGGGGGGGGCATGTTGTATATTTAGCCACCTGAATGGTGTGTCGGGAGAGGAGACAATATTTCTTTTCACTCTTTCTAGTTGAAGAACTGGCATGGAAGAGGGTTGTGCGGCTTAGGTACTGTCTGTAGGAAGCCAGCAAATTGGCATCCTGAAGTCCTTTTTTGTTTTTTTGCTGTTCACCTGTGAAAATGTGTGCTATCATGTATCCTATCTCAAGGCTGGCCTGCTGTTTTTAAGATATGCACTGCATATTTTGCTGGGTGTGTCTTTCATTACTCCTAATATCCCTTCTCAACTACTACTTTTTTTTTCTGTTATACATGATCATGCAGCTGTTGCTGAAAGTAAAGTAACATGTATGTTACAACATGAACACTTTGGTACCTACATTTGTAAGTAGTAGTGGTGAAAGAAATGCATTTACCTTTAGCAAGCTGTACTCCAGCACTTCTTCCAGTTCTTTATTGGCAGCCCTTGTACTGTTTTTCCTAACAGAATATGTATGACCTCTTCTGTAGTGCAATGATGTCCTCTGTCATGCTAATTCAGGCTTCTAAGTGTAGTGATTATGCAAATGAGGGCTTGACTCCTTAATGTCTCTGAATCACAGAATCTGCACGTTGCACTCACTTGGATAACATTGCACCGCACTGTGCACATGCGTAAGCACCTGCTGGCAGTGTTGTGCATGTGCACTCAGCTTTATGAAGCACGGAACATACATGTAATTCCACATTTTACCTAAATGAAATGAAGTTAATATCGCCCGTGACTTTTAGTAGGTCATAAGTCAGGCCACACTGTAGATATACTACTGCAGTTTTTCACATCTCACAGGCCACCGTACCAATATCAACATATGTTATATCTATGATGCACCTACTACAGATCACACAAATGACTTACCCTACATTGTGTAGCAAATTCATCACTGGATCACAGTTGTGGCTACAAAATCTGAGCAATATCTCTCTGCCATTAATCAGCCATAAAACATGTCTGTTGAAGTTATTGAACTTTCCCAAGCTCAGTGGGGGATGCATGGTGGACAGCCACATTTTCCTCCTTTAAAACCATTGTTAATGTTTATTCCAGGAGATGTATAAGGGCCACCCCAGCTCAAAACTGAGGAGTGGAATTCTCAGGTCAAGGCAGTTACTGCTGCTACTGAAATTCTGCATTCAATCAAGCAATGTCATCATTATAGTGACTTAAGAAAACAACATCCCAACCTCCTTGGCTGGTAGGAAGCCAGGGATACAAGCAGACCACCAGAGATGTACTGTATTACCAGTGCGTAGTATACAGACCTTACATATTCCTGTTCTTCTCCACAGTTCTGGAAGCTGTACATGAGAAGGATGGAGTACCTTACCAGATGTTGGGGGAACACACCTCCTTGTTACAATACAGGACATAGTTTTTCACACCTCTTCACAGTTATCCACATTGGAGACTGTGCATGTACTAAAATTAGAGCTGTAGTTTTCCGCTGCAGAATTTGTCCTTTACTACCAATTCAGCTTGAAGTAGCATAGTTGCAGAGTAGCAGTATGTGTGCTTGAAGCCTGGTGATTGTTTGACTGCAGGATGCACTCATAATATCAAAGTAGCTCAACAGGTTATGGCATTCCCTTTCAGTTTGCACAGGCTGATTTACATAGCTTTGGTTTTTACACTGGATTGTGTATTGGGCCATCATTCCTAGAAGGGGGGGTATAACCATCAGGCTATAAAAGAATAATACATATCTGCTGCTTTTTTCATTGCATGTATGCATTTCTTTCTCTCCAACCCTCTTTGTTGCTACCCTTTATGTTATACACTTTTGGTTTGTTTTTCATGTTGTTTTTCTCTGTTTGTTTTTCAATTATATGCTGCAGCAACATCTAAACCTGTGGCCAGTACTCCACCAGGAACTGACAGCCACCCATGAAGTACCACCATCTACCCTGTCTATGGGCCAGCCTGCCAGGTTCACCTCCCCATTTCAGACATCAAATGTGGAAGACAGGCTATCCAGCCCTCTACCAGTGCTGGGGGCTGCTGCTCCTGCTGGTGATAGTGGCAATGAGGGTGACCACTTTGTTACACAAAATCAGCTGGCAGACATAGTGGGGGTGTTGGTTGATCAATGATTAGCTGATCACTGGGTCTTGTTCCTGTACTGCACTGAGTCCTCCATTAGAGCCAGGTGTCAGTGGGGAGGGAGCCCATGGTGGTGTTTAAGCTCCCATCGGGTCCAGGCAGGCAAGAATGTCAGCTGCACAATCCCATCCTACCCGGGTTCCTATTACGTCATCAAAGTTTTACAACTTCAAACAGCATATGGTTGAACCCATATGTTCGAAGCTGTAAAACTTCGACAATGGAAAAAAAAAAAAAAAAGAAAAACGTTTTTTAACAGTTGTAAGCAGGGGGCAAGCCCCCCACCCCCACATCCCCTGCTCTTTAAATATACTAACTTTGAGATCACACTACAGTGTAGTAAGGGGAATTTTCCCTTTCCACACTGTACTGCATTGTAGTGCGGCCTCAGAGTTGGTATATTTAAAGAGCATGGGGTGTGGGGGGTGCAGGGGGGGCAAGCTTACAACAGTCCGGTAAGTTTATTCTTTTATTCTTTTTTTTTAACGATGTCGAAGTTTTGCAACTTCGAACATATGGTTTCGACCATATGCTGTTTGAAGTTGTAAAACTTCGACGACATAATAGGAACCCTCCTACCCCCTCATCCCAGTGATACTTTTCATTTTGTGTCTATGTCTCTTTCTGTATTGTGCTCCTAATCTCACTTTAGTTTGTCAGAACCTCCCCTGTCAGTCAAATTTGTCTGCAGTCTCTGGTCATTACCCCAGCTCATAAACCTAACCCTCTTTCCTTTCCAATAACTCTCCTTTTTTCCCTCCCAACTCCCCTTCTTGACATACTACTCAGTTGTACATCTGGTCTTTAATCGCTTGGTCTTCCCTTCCCATTTGCAATCACTATTGACCCTCCTTATATATTTGGTTAATGCTCATTTTTCCTGTGTTGTTCCATTATTCACCAACTGCCTATTAAACTACTCAATGAGTTTGTTATGCTACATTGATTTCACTGTTTCAGCGGTATGTCTGTTTTATATATATATATATATATATATATATATATATATATATATATATATATATATATAGTGGGCAGCTATCTTATAAAACAAAATTATCCAACCTTTCCATCCCCCAGCCTATTCTTCATAGGTTCATAGATTAATAGTAGGCTAACTGCCCTTGTGGCCATTTTAAGCCTAGCCAATTACCCCGTGTGAGACTCAAACCCTGCACCTTGTGTCTGTAAGGAAAACACTATAACCATTATGCCAACTTCCCACCCCTCTTTCCACTGTGCTCCCATATGTGCTTCCCTCTGCTTGTTGCTGCCTTTTCCATACTGTCCTATGATCCAACCTGTACCCTTTCATTTGATCAAAAGATATATTAAATGATGCTGTGGGCTTTTTCACTGGGATACCTACTTTCCCCAGTTTGTCACTTTAGTGCACAGGTGAATATGCTGACACGTGTCAAGGCACATTCATATGCTATGAAAACTTGACATGCTTGTAGCATCCATGAATTGCCTCTGGCATTATGTTCTTTTGCCCCAGACCTTGTTCTAACTGTAAGCAGAATTCCTCATGAATCCCAGTTTCTATATAGCTTTTCTTGTTTGTTAATCTTTAATTAATTAATTAATTAATTAATTCATTCATTCATTCATTCATTTAGTGCTGGTGAAGCACTATTCTCTTGCACCATAGCCAAATTATGGAACTCCCTCCCATCCACAATTATCTCCGTGCCATCATGCACCCACTTGAAAACTTTACTAAAAGCGCACCTAAAAACATGCTGGCTATGCCCTTGCAACTCCCAGTCTTAATATCACCCACCCCATCCAACCACTACCTTTCTTTCCACTCCACTAACTACCTTGATTATAGCAAGCTCAGATGCTCATAAGCCTAGTATTTATTATACAGCAGGAACTTCTTATTTTAACATTTGTTAATGTCTGTTATGTACTTCACAGATAAAGATTCTAGTTGTCTACTGATGTACTATGTTCTTCATCTGTAAATATGTTGTAAATAATTGCTATGTTAAATTGTTAATCGCTATGTAATCCAATGTAACTACTGTCTGTTTATTTTAACTGTGGAGCTTTTCTCCCCGGGCCTTCACTGAAAATGGACCTACGTCCAGTCGGACACTCCCGGTCAACAAATGTAAATAAATAAATAAATAAATAAATTATTTTAGAGCCCCATTGTGCACATCAGGTGTATAGTGGCCAGCTCAGCTTGGTCATGGGTGCAATGTTCCTGAAGCCCTGGCAATGTCAGTTGCATTGTGCAGAAAAGGACATTGTTAGCAGGATTAGCTATCATTCATGGTTGTGGGTGCACAGAGACTTGGAACACAGCAGTATATGTTACTTAGACAGGGATCTGTAAAACAAGTACATGTATTCCCCTTGAGCATATGATCTCTTTGTTTCTCCATGAACCAAACTACACTGTCAGTTTTTCTGATGGAATATTATTTCAGCAGATAAATACAAGTTGCTAAAAGCTATTTTGCTAATGGAAAGTTTGAAAGAGGACCTAATAAATGAAATTCTTGCAGAGCATCGAAGAGTGCAGGATTGCTCCCTGAGATGCAGCTTAAATTGAAGAGAGTGCATAGTTTGTCATGCAGTAATTTCAATGTAGTTGTATTTTTGGAAAAGTAATAGTCTTGCTGTGACAAGAAGCTCACTTGTACTTAGTGTGATGCAGCGATATTCAGTTCTACTGCCTAGATGAATGTATCTTAGTATTTTGTTATTTGTTTATGTAGTGAAGAAGTATTCTGTGGGCGGAGCTGTGAAATAAAAGGGAGGCCATATTCACGCATGGGTATTAAAACATTAAGAATAATTGCTCATATTGCATCTTGGGTAAGAAGATTAGAAATGCTGAAGACAATTTTACTCTGTGTCAGTACTTTGTTAATGGCTAATTCTAAGTGTGTGCTAAATGATAAAGAATGATGTTTAGTGACTCCTAGATATTTATGGGTGGCAGTAACCTGCAGTTGTATATTTGAGAGCTGATGATAATATCACGGGTATTTTCAATACGTTTCAAAGTTCTGAATAGCATCACCTGTGTTTTTGATGTCTTTATAACTATCCTGTTTGTAAGTAACCATTTCCTGTTGTAAACCCATGGTGATGGCATTTGTATGTGGGGCAACATGTGTAATGACAATGCTACCTTCATAAAGAATGCAGTAAGTTATGGAAGATTGTATGGTAGGTCATTCAAGGATAATAACAAGAGGGCCTAGCCTGATCCTGGGGTTAGCATGGCAGTTTCAACTTGAAGTTTTGGTCCTTTTACTCTGAATGTTCTGTCAGTAGTTTTTTTTTTTTTTTAAACCAAGAGTTAACCTCCTTGGAAAATCCACAGTCTGTTAACTTCTACAGAAGAAGAATATGGTCCATTGCCACAAATGAACACTTCTTATCAAGGAAAATATTGACAGTTGGTAGCTAATTGTAGATATTCTCATGTATATATATATATGATTAGTGAGACAGTATAAAGCAGTGATTTTACTGTGCCTAGGGTGCAATTCATGGTGCCTGTTAATCAAACCTAAATATCATATTTACTGACCATCTAAAATTTGGTTTTAGATTATTTTTGACAACTTTTACAAATGGGCAAAGATTGGCTATTGGTCTAAAGTCTGAGGCAGATGGCTGATGGAACTTTGGGCAGTGGGACAACGGGAATGTGTTTGAAGCTTTTAGGAAGTGTGCTGGTAGAGAGAGAGAGACTGAGTGTATAGTGTGAATGTTGTGTATAAAACTGCAATGCATCTTGTCTAATAGTTCAGACAAATCCTATTTTGTAAGCTTTTTAAAGTAGAAAGGGGGATACTGCTGGTATTTATGTGGAGGGGAGCAGGATAAACCTTGTGGCATATTAGGAAATTGAGGCTCAGTTTCTTGGGGAGGAGAGGCAATCAGTTTTCTCATATTATTGAGGATGTCTTTGTGAGAAGTTTAATAGTTACCTTATTCAGAAACAACTTGTTTGTAGCAAAGGTTTTTGCTACTTGCCAAAAATGTTTTGGTTGTTCTACTTTGGATTGTTGCATGTTTCTTGTGTTTCTGTTCCCTTTCTTGTGTTTGTATATATGCTGACCAGTACCCATTTGAAATATGGCACTCAGAGTGCAGAGCCCTGTATTGTGAAGACCAAATAACCAAAGCACCTTACTTACATATACTAAGTCCAGGATTGACATTTTTTTGAATGTTCTCTTTTCTCTGAGTTATTGTGTCTTTCGGCTTTTCCCAGTTAGGGGTCGCCACAGCAGAACTTCGGTCCGCTAATGATTGGCAGTAGATTTTTAAGTGCCGAGTTGCCAGCCCTGACGGACAACCTTCAACGAAGGTACGTCCATTCACGCATGTCTCCACACAGAAGACACTCTAGCTGAGAATCGAACAGGACAATGTCTTACTGTGATGTGACAATGCTACCGCAGCACCACTACAGCAGTTCGCAGCACCACCATGCAGTTACCCATTTGAAATATGGCACTCAGAATGCCGAGCCCTGTATTGTGAAGACCAAATGACCAAAGCACCTTACTTACAAATACTAAGTCCAAGATTGCCATTTTTTGAATATTCTCTTTTCTCTGAGGTATGGCAAACTCAGAGTTGTTACATATAGGTCTTGGGTATGTGGGGAAGGGGTATTTGTTGCCTTGTACCTAAAAAAAAAGTCTAATGAAGAAAAGCAATGTTTGATAGTCACCCTTCTCCAGCATTTTTTTTTTTTTTGCAGTGTGTCAGGACTTGTCATTGTGAATCTCAACGTTTCAATAGGGAGCCATTTAGGACTCCTTTTCTATGTTGGCATAGGGTATTTTGATAATGATTGCATGGGTCAGATTTCCATTTATTCCCTGTATCATTCCTTGCTTTGAAAACACATTTTTCACCCTGTGCATAAAATTGTCTTATAAATGCTTAAACAAATTTACCCTTTGCCTATACAAATCTGAGAAGACATGCTCTTTTATGTTTGTTTTTCTTTGTAGAACAAAATGTTTCTAATTTACTAATAACTGACTCATGTATTTGTAACTCTTTGACCCACTATGAGCAAACATGAACTGAAAGTGGCCTAAAGCTCTTATCTCATAGCATACAGAATTGTTTTTATCTGGATTTCCTCTTTTTCTTTTTTACTTCCATTGCTACATAAAATATCAAATGAATCTGTGTCTCCTGTCAGGCCAGCAAAATGGTTTGGAGAAATCAAATGGCTTAAACGGGTTAAACTTCAACATTTTTAAAGTAAACAATTTAAAATAGACTTTATGATATAAAACAGCTTTCAGTAAAAATATTTTACTCTGAGCATTTTGTTCTCACTCAGTGTGGTGTAACACAGTTTAGGAATCTGTGAAGTTTTTTTTTTTCAGTTTTTGCTTTTCAATAAAATCTCAATTCTGACTCCATGTTAGGAACTGATATGCAATACATATTGTCTGCTTTGAAAGTCAAGTAAACTTGAGCATTAGCTTTAATAAACTGGCAAATTTAATTGTACACATCATGGCAGCTCATCTTAAACAATTTTAACACTTCATCATCTCATGAGCAATTGACACTGTTCAGGCTCAGCAATGCATTGTGGTACTGGCTACACCTTAAAGGGACTGTACCACACATTAGTCAGAAAAGAGGAATGACAGCTTAGTTATTTACAATACATTCAAGCATTTTAGCAACTTTACACTGCTTGTTATTACAATATAATGGGTATTTTTTTAGTAAAATCAGGAGTCACTAATACAGCTTCAGAACAGTGGATCTGTTTGAACTCATTAAATTCTCTATCTGCCTCTAGAGCCTATTGTACTTTGACAGGAGATTTTTCCTTTTGTGAGATTTGTCAAAGGAGAGACAGCCATCTTCCAATATGGTATCCTAAATACTTGGCTTTGGCCATGCACAGATTATTTTTCTAGTTAAGCTGCCTGTCGTCTAGATTCTAACACAACATGTACTTTTGTTGAGGTTTCTCAGTCTTGTAAATGAATGAATGAATCATCCAGGTATATACTAGCATAGTGGGAGTGGAGGCTTCAGTATTTTGTCCATCAGTCTCTGAAAAGTAAGCCAGGCTACATGTAGGCCACGTGATTACACAATGTATTGACACAGACCATCAGGGCTACAAAAACTATTTTTTCTTTGGGTGAGAGGGGTGCCTGGTATGTGCCAGTATCCCACCATCAAGTATAATATTGCCTAGCCACTCTTTAATTGTAAACATAGGGCAGCTGTGAAATGTTGACATTTCTAAAATCATCACAGAATCTAATACTAATTTAATTAATCATTTATTTATGTATTGACATTTGATTACCAGGAAAGTCTGACTGGGTAGGTGCCCACTTTCAGTGAAGGCCTGGGGAGAAAAGCTCTAAAATATTACAAAAACATTTTAAAAACAATAATTTTACAATCTTCAATAATAATACAAAAATGTCTACCGTTTAAATAATTCTAACAAGTTAGACATCATGTGAAAACATTAGTTAAGAATGATATAATGTATATGGCAATGATTTAATATTTAGATTAATTTTAGCCAATTTATAGATAAACTAAAGGTAAGTTAGAATAATACAAACAAGATTTGAAATATGAAACAGGAGAAAAATAGTGGTGGCATATTTAGAAAGAGAGGCAGGGCTAGAAATAGATTGAAGTAAGGAAATGAGTGAAGAACTGAACGTAAGGAGGCGTAATATATGAATAGTTACTTGTTCGTATTTAGGGGTACAGTTTATCCTAGTGTTGAGTAAGAGCATCGGGTTTAGGAACTAGCACTACTGGGTCACTCCATTCAGTTTGTTACACTTCTGCTACTTGTAGCTTGAGGACATTTTTAACTTCTTCTCTTACTGTTTTTATGCATCTGGTACTCTGTAAGCTTCGTACCTCTTGACCTGCGGACCCTGAAAATCCTTACAGGGGCCCATAAAAATGAGGTAAATCTAGCCAAAAATCTGGACATTTAATTAGCATAAAATTAGAATACCATACACACATAACTCTTCTTGCTTCCAGTAGGAATGTGGGACACTACTCAGAAACATGTTTGAGTCACAAAATGATGGAAAAATATAAACAGATTATAAAAGATACAGTGTAAAATCTATAGACCTTAATGAACTCTATTGCAAAAATTCTACCAGACAAGATTATTTATTTTTGCTTCTAAAAAAAGGGAGATATAAGATGTGTGTCCTCTTTCTTTAGATTGTTGTTGCCACTAGTATGTCAAGTCATGTAGTGTAATTTTCTGTGCACTAGACAGCTTCAATAATCATGTCTGATGAAGGGATTCAGAAAATTGTGTGAGGGGGTAAATCAAGCCTGAAAATAAGAACATACAACCAAAAATAGGTATATGTACAGGGGTAAATCAGGCCTGAAAATAGGAATGTTCCTCCAAAATAGGGACAATTGAGGTGTTTGGTAAGATGTTAAATCTGCCTTCATTCCAGGTGTAGTCTGTTATGTTCTGTAAGTTTAGTTTTCCCGGCTATGTGTGAGAACACTATATTTCGTAAGATAAAATATCTTATTTCCTGCTTTTGTACTTTAGAAAATGATTCATGTAATTGGACTTAGTGAAGAAATTATTTGCCATCGCCTACATGAACCTTATCTTACAGGCTTACTGCAGAATTTTGTTATCTTTGAATGGCTTTATTACATTAATGTGATTTGATCTTTTTCATTTTCCTGGCTGCCTAATCTTGTAGTTTTGCTGCGTTTATTCTTGTAGTCATTTCAAATAGTGCTTGCTATTTGCCAGGAATTAATTTTTCACTGAAGGCACTATTTGTTTATTTATTTACTTTATGTTCATTAACTGGATGAATGTGCTAATCCAAAGACCATTTTCAGCAATGATCTTGGTCAACAGGACAGTACAGCCATTTATAATAAGAAACACGGAAAATAATTGCAAGTGCATAAACAACAGCTGTCTAGAAATCTTATAAAAGTAACCAAGTGTTGAACACAGCATCACAGAAATCAAATGATTAATACAATTAAGACATTAATATTAACACCCAATCTCTATGTTAAATTCTGTAAGTTGGTCATTTTTATTATAAACTTGTTGTTGCATTTCTTGGGCTTTTTCTACATGTCCCTTTACTTTTGACATAATCACTTTTAGTCTATCCTGCAAATATACATAATGTTCTCTCACACTTTTAAATGGTATTTTCTCTTCTCATGTTTCCTTAGGAATGTCAAGCAGTCCACTGGGATGCCTACTGTACAGACGTTCATACTGGAAAAAACACAGCTGAAGCTTGTGGTACCTTGCAGACTGCAGACAGTAAGCAGTGTAGCACATGGATCCAGTTTTTACCATCTGCATAATTAACATTTGCAGATTAGGATTTCGTTGTTGTATTGAACCTTTCTGCTAACCCATCAGTCTGTGTATGAGAGACCGACATCTTCAACTGCTTGATTTTAAAGCACTGGCATACAGTAACTGATATAATACTGTTTACATAACGGGAGTGCCTTGACATTAGAGACAACCACTCTGGAGAATGACAGTACCCCTTCTCTCACAATAGCCTTAGGACTACCTTTGTGTAATGGCACTGCTTCTGGAAAGTTTACACCTTAGTCCAGTATTACTACAATATATTAATATCCATATCTAGGTTTTACTAGTGGTTCTATGATACTCATTGCAACATGTTCAAATGGTACTTCTGTGATAGGCATTGGGATCAAGGGACTTTATACCCAGCAATGGGTGCATTTTTCTGACATTCTGGATAAGAGGCACAGACATTATCTATCTCTTTTAATATGCTTGGCCAATAAAATCTGGCTAGCATTCTTGTTTTGTCTATCTCCATGTGACCTCCCAACACATGGCTATAGGGTTGTTTCATTACAAGTTCCTTGTAATGTTTTAGCAGTAGTAATTTATGTAGAATTTATTTTCTCTTTTTTTAATTTTTTATATAATATATACTCTTTTAACTCAAATGGGCTAAGAAGTAATAGGAACATTATTCATTCATTTCGTACAATCTTAGTTGTGTTCTCTATTGCCCTATGTGACACCCCAGCACTGGCCCAGTAGTCAAGGAGCCTCAATCCTCACCACTGGCAACAGTGGGGGAATGTACACATTGGGAAGATGACAAGTACACACACAGTAAAGTACAATTTCCCTTAATAGCACACAGAGACCACAGTCAGTCTGGGGCTGGTTTCTCCCTCTTTTCCCAGATCCCTAATAAGACTCCCCACTGGCACAGCTATATGGTAGAGATCTCAGCTGAGTGACCAAGCCAAAACCTCCAGCACACTCTCTGTCCAAGCAGTGCTTCGTGTCCCTGCCCAAGTAGCTGACACACACAAAACGCACACGCACACACACACACACACACACACACACACACACACACACACACACACACACACACACACACACACACACACACACACACACACACACACACACACACTTAGATTTGATTTATACGCAAACACAAATGCATACCTGGGAAAGACTGGCACAAGTAAATTAGCTATGCCCCCTTCTGCCCAGACTATACTGTAGTTCCAGCTCCCACCAGCCACTGCTTGTCAACTACTTTTAAGGCCCTTACAAAGGGTGCCCAGTCCTACTGTGTAATGTTACTATTAATCCAAATAGTAGTCTGACAAAGCAAGGCTATTTAGGAGTGGCCTGTACAGTGTCACCAAATAGATATGCAAGCACTTTAAGAGCTTAAATATGTCTCACAAGTATCAGCGAAAAAGATAGGTTTAAATATATTTAATAATAAACAGTAAAAGAACAAGACAATACACAGTCCACAAACACAGTTACTGCAGAGTTCAAAATCACAGGAAATATTTACAACAATACTGCAGGACAATCTCAAATAAATAAAAAGAACATCCAAACTAATCTTTACTATATGCCTGTCTGAGTCTAAAAAGAGTTACTATGCCCTAAGAACTTACTTATAGAGCAAGGCAAATGCAGATGGGAATGATGAGTGTATGTTCTTGCTAGGTCCAAGACAAAATACAAAATGCCCAGTCTCTCTCTGAGAGAGTTCTTAAATTAATATCAAATATTACTGCTGGGTTACCTTGTATGACATCACTTTTTGTCACCTGACTTCAGTTCCCAGGCTAAACCCACTTTTGTCAGAAACTAACATAATTTAACATCTCTGTCTGAAAAATACATATCTCTCAGATCTTTGCAGCTGCTAGGAAGTCATAAAGCAATAAAACACTTCCATATCTCAAATCTAGTAATTACTTCTCTTCAAAGACAATACAAAAAGCTTCTAGCTCTAGACATTGTGTCTGCTACACTGAAACTGAGAGATAACTTTTATAGCACAATTAAAGAACAATTTAATTTCAAATTATTTTCTTGAAGTTTTGCAAGTTAACTCTGTATTTTCTAGTTTCTACTGTTAAAAATATAGTCACACAATTACAATACTTTCTATACATTTCTGTCCTAAGTCAGCAGGGCATGCTGTGGTTGCATTTTTGAAGCTCAGTACTGTACATACCCTGTTCAGCACATACTTCTGTATAAATCATATCAATATTCACAAATGACATAGAATTACTTACAAAATTCCAAATAGCTGGGCTGGCAGTGTGACACCCTACTTAAAGCATCAACTCTCCATTGTGCTTTTCTAAAGTTTGTGTCTTACCTGTAAGCTTACTAACTCAGGGTTACTTTCTTCAGTAATTAGCCTTGAGGTGGAAATTGTAGCTTCCCTCCCCACAAAAAACAAACAAAAAAAAACAAGAAAACTATTATTTCAGTTATTTCTATGTCTTCCCCTGCAAAGGGTAGTTCTAGACAAAAGTCATATTTTGCTTTATTATCTCTTTTATCTGTACAAGCCTCTTGAGTGCTTTCTTTTCTTTTAGGCTACACATAATCTATCCTAGTATAACTGGACACAGACCTTTTATTGTCATTTTTTCTCTATGTTACCATCCTTCTGCAAAAGGTACCTAAGGACAACATTTTATATTTATTTATTTTTTCTTCTTTCCTTACTTAGAGATACCTGCTACTTAGGGTCTGCTGTCACACAAATTTTCTATTTTGCAATAATGGAAGTAGATTCAAAACTCTGCATTTTCTTGCTTAGCTAACTTAGTTCTCACTTTTTTCTGTCAGTCCTCACTTATGTGCCATACTTCTGTTTTTATCTCAGTTTCTACATTAAATCTTCTTCTTAAAAGTCTCTATGCAGATTTCTGTCTTGTACTGACATGTACTTCAGGGTTCTCTGTCTATATGCCTTCAGTTTCAATAATGACATCTTTTGAGATGTTCTTCGTGTTTCACTGTTGCAGTCATTACATTTGGGTAATCTGCTGGCAGGTTGCCCTCAGTCGGCCTGAATTCCAAAGTCTTGGGTCCTGCGTCGGTTGCTGTCTTCTTTTCCATGACGTCAAGTCATCAGGGGTATAAAACATGCAGCCGACACCATTTTCTTTAGTCTTTCTTGCCACGCGGTGCCCGAAACAGAAGCATTTCGCAAGTGCCGGTCGGCCGACTACTGAAATATTTGAGTTTGAGTTTCAGAATCGAAGTCTTCACTAAAGCTAAGTACCCCGCTGGAGAAACTTTTTTCTTGCTTTTTACCAATGTCAGAAAAAGTTAATAATTGTATTACTTGTGGGAAGCAAATATCTCATAAGGATTTCCATTTATACTGTATTCCTTGCCTAGGCTCTGATCACAACATGCCTGGCTGTCAGTTTTGTGCTAGATTTAACCAACGCACTATTAAGCGTCGGTATATTTTTGCATCAAAGTATTTTGGAAACAGATTTAACTACCCAGAAATGTAGTTGGATAGCAATCCGACTACTGGAGTACATAAAAAATGCAAAGAAAAGGACAGAGAAAGGCAGTCGAGATCCAAAACCGACGATGAAGCTTCTCCTAAGCCAGTCGCCAGTTCACCGGTACTCAGTGAGGTGCTTTCGCAGCCCCTGATACCCGCTACCTTCGAGTCGCAGGCCTCTACTGACACCCATGTGGAGTCTGGCATGCCATAAGATACTCAAGGTATTGGACTGACGGATGTATCTCCCTTGGATGGATCCAGAGCCGCTGAGCAGGCACCGGCTTCTGAGGGTGTATTCAGACCTCAACATTTGTATATCAAACCGACGACAGCTTCAAAATCAAAGACAAATGCAACTTCCAAAACTAAAAAACTGACCCATGAGCCATGTGCACAGGCCTCTATGCTTAAAAAACAGATGATCAAAATGGCTGAAGACTTTATTACCTTGATCAGGGGTACCCATCTCCCTCCAGATAAGAGGCCTAGGCAAGACACTGATTTATGAATCTTCAGATCAGGTTTCTATTTTTTCTGATTCCTCTTCTGATCAGGAATTATCTTTACCTCCATATGAGGATTCTGATGCTGAGGAGTCTATTCCATCGGCATCTCCTCCTGAGGATTATTCATTTGGAGAAACCTTGCATACTTTGAGGGAGCATTTTCACTGGGAGAGTCAAGACTTCTCAGAATCAAAAAAGAGGCTCAGGGATTTCCTTCTTCTCCCTCAGCACAAGTCTTTGGCCATTCAGCCTGTTTTAGACATTGTGGATGATGTGTTTTCAGAGTCAAGCATGACCCCTGACTCCTTACCTTCAGCTCCCAGTAAGCCTGACAGATATTACAGGGTCCCTGACTCACATAAATTTTTATTTAGAAACCCTGCTGCTGATCATGAAACTATTTCACAGGGTCCAAAGGGAGTTAAGGCCTCAACAGCAAATAATCCTACCCCCTCTGACAGAGATTCAAGGGCACTGGACAGATGGGGAAAAAAGGTTTATACATCTGCAACCTTGGCAATCAGGGCCTTAAACTATCAATTTCATATGCATAAGTATCAACAACATGTTATGGGATTGCTGAAACAGAAAATGATGTTGATTTCAGACTGTGCAGAAAATAAAGAATTGCAGGAATTATTGCATGCAGCTGAACAAGTTGGAAAGCATACTTTACAATGTGGTTTAGATTCTTTAGAGGCCTCCTGCAGGGCCGCAGTTACTGGATCTGTGATTAGGAGGCATACCTGGTTAAAGGAACAAAATTTGCCTGATCATGTTAAAGCTAAATTGCTAGATGCACCTTTACAGCATGATTCTCTGTTTGGTATTAAGGCAGAATAGTTTTTAAAGAAAATGGAAGACAAAGCTAAGTCTATGCAAACTTTTAAAGACTTCTTACAAGTGCAGCCACCAAAAGTCAGTAGACTCTGGCCTACAAACATTGGTCCTTTCCTGTGTCAGACAGAGCTCAAAGGGGCAAATCCAGATGCCCTAAGGGTTCCAGGTACCAGGTGCAAGATTCATACAGGTCAAAGCAATGGGACGCATCCACCTCCAAATCTGGAGGAGATAAAGTGCAAACCTACAGAAACAATCCCAATGACTTCCCTCTGCCTACACCAAGCACTTATCTTTTGGCAGCACCCATAGGGGGAAAATTAGCACTTTTTGCTCAAAATTGGCAGTTAATAACCCAGGACAAGTGGGTACTAAACATCGTATCACAGGGATACAGATACCATTTCCACACTCTGCCAATGGCAAATGGTTGGCCAGATCTGCCAAAAAAAAACAATGGGCAGAGGCACAAAAACAGGTTACGTTCCTCATGGATATGGGGGCCATTCAGACAGTACCAGAACAGGAAAAAGGACAAGGTTTTTACTCAAGACTGTTCCTGGTACCCAGAAAGGACAAGGCCTGGTGGCCAATACTGGATTTTTCGATTTTGAACACATACCTGAACATTCCAAAATTCAAAATGCTGACTTTGCAGCAGCTTCTGCCCATGCTGGGCAAGAATGCTTGGCTGGTGACTTTAGACCTAAAAGAGGCATACCTGCATGTCCCAATAAGACAGTCATGCAGAAGATACCTCAGATTCAATACCAATTATCTGCACTGCCATTTGGCTTATCTACTGCACCCAGGATCTTTACAAAGTGCCTGACACCAGTAATTGCATTTTGCAGACAAAGAAGTATACAAATATATCCTTACTTGGATGACTGCCTCATTCAAGCAGAGCACAAGGATACTCTTCTTCGACACCTGGCATTTGTGAAAAGGCTTCTAACATGCCTAGGGTACACAATAAATGAAAAGAAATCACAACTGGTACCCTCTCAAAAGATAACATTCCTGGGTGCAAGCTTGAATACAACTGCCCAGATGGCTTACCTTACGCCAGACAAACAAAGGCAACTGACTACTTACTTCAAACTGATGGCAACAAAAACCCAGTCTTCTGCAAGACAAATTCTACAAGCTCTGGGCTTCATGGCATCCTGCATCCTACTAATTCCATATGCAAGACTGCATATGAGGAAACTTCAATGGTACCTAAAAAGTTTATGGAGTCAACATTCACATAGTCTGGAAACAATGATTCCTCTCATTCCCTGCCTGCAACAGGAGTTTCTATGGTGGGCAAAGGCCTGTCACCAAAACATGGGACGGCCTTTCTCTCTACCCCCTGCCAGGCAGTCCTTAATGACAGACGCATCAGATTATGCCTGGGGGGCCCACATGGCAGGAAGATGCATTCAGGGCATATGGGCACCAAAACAAATGCATCTACATATCAACCAGAAAGAGATGCTAGCTGTTCAAAATTCCCTAACAGCCTTCAAGGACATACTTCATCCAGGACAACTACTGATAAAGATGGACAACACCACAGTCATGTGGTATATAAACAAACAAGGGGGCACACACTCATACCCCCTTTGCAGATTAGCCATGGCACTGTGGGACACAACTTTGACCTACCAAATACATCTTCAAGCTCAATTCCTGCCAGGAAAACAAAACACTCTGGCAGATGATTTAAGCAGAAACCTTATGGATCCTCACGAGTGGAAACTAAATCCACAAGTCTTCAGCATGATAACAGAGAAATGGGGAGCCCAGACATAGATCTATTTGCCTCTCCTCAAAATTATCAATTGAAAAGATTCTGCACAAGGACTTATCACAGACAAGCATGGAAAGTGGACACCCTATCCTTCAGTTGGAAAAACCTATCAGTTTACGCCTTTCCTCCTCTGCCTCTTCTACCCAAGGTCCTCCTAAAAGTCAGACAAGAGAAGCCAAAGATGATATTAATTGCCCCGGACTGGCCCTGCCAATACTGGTACCCAATCCTAAGGAACTTGTCTCAATACCCAGCTTGAACCTTACCTCAAAGACCACAACTACTGTCCCAGCAAAACAATCAGATCCTGCACAATCAGCTACAGACTCTGAACCTGGCAGCATGGCTAATCATGTAATCATACAAATGACACCTCTCAGTAAAGCTGTGATGTATGTCATTTTGGAAGCCAGAAGGCCTAGTACTAGAAAATCTTATGCTGACAAATGGAAGAGATTCTGTGCTTGGAATCAAGCACAAGGTACTGATACAGCAGAACCACATATTCCTCAGATATTACAATACTTAACTGAGATGCTTGACAAAGGCCTATCTTTCTCATCAATCAAAAATCCATGCCTCTGCCATTTCAGCTCATTACAATACAGAGCCACCAATATTTTCTCATCCTTTACTAAACCAGTATCTTAGAGGAGCCAAAAATGTAAGGCCTCCTAGAAGATCACCATTACCTGCATGGGACCTACATTATGTGTTGGAAAAGCTCACCCTGCCTCCATTTGAACCAGCTGCTACCGCTGATATAAAGTTCTTATCATGGAAGACAGATCTGCTACTCGCAATTACTTCAGCAAGAAGAGTTTCAGAGCTACAGGCCCTCATGGCTGTAGAGCCTTTTATCATATTTTACCCAGACAGGGTGCCTCTGAGGACAAATCCTACTTTTATGCCTAAGGTGGTTTCCACTGTGGCTCTTAACCAAACAATTCATCTGCCAACTTTTTATCCAAATCCGCAGAAAAAAGGGGAGAGAATTCTGCATTCATTGGACATACACAGACAGCTAAGATTCTACCTGAGCAGGACAAAAGCTCTAAGAAAAACTGAGCAATTACTAGTGTCATATGCTGCAGGATCAGAAGGAAAGGCTATTTCAAAGCAGACAATTTCAAAGTGGATAAGCCACTGCATCTGTTTCTGCTACTTACACCATGGTAAACCTGTGCCCAAGGGCATTAGGTCTCATTCCACCAGAGCTGCAGCTACTTCAGCAGCCTTTCTCAGAGGAGTACCAACCAAAGACATTTTAGAGGCTGCTACTTGGAGTTCTGTTCACACCTTTACAAAGCATTACCATTTGCCTCTCTACTCTAAGTCCAGGGCAGGCTTTGCCACTGCAGTGCTGCAGGGCCTTATAGCCACCCCTAATGCTGTTATGCTCCAGCCTCACAACCATAGCTTTGGGATTCTACCCAAATGTAATGACTGCAACAGTGAAACATGAAGAACATAGTACAGTTGTGTACACTTACCATAAATGTAGATGTTCGAGTGTATTCACTGTTGCAGTCCAGTTACCCTCCCGCCATCTCCCTGTCACTCTACAGTTTATCTTTCCTTCTCTATCTTCTACAACCTATGTGGTGTATTTGCTTGTAGATGTAGGTAAAGTTTATATTGATGCATGTATATATATATATATATATATATATATATATATATATATATATATATATATATATATATATATATATATATATATATATAATATTGCTACCTTTTTGGGGGCACCTGACATTGTGGGCAAGAAAAACCTAAAGAAAATGGCATTGGCTGCATGTTTTATACCCCCTGACAACCTGACATCATGGAAGAGAAGACAGCAACCGATGCAGGACCCAAGACTTTGGAATTCAGGACGACTGAGGGCAACCTGCCAGCAGATTACCCAAATGTAATGACTGCAACAGTGAATACACTCGAACATCTACATTTATGGTAAGTGTACACAACTGTACTTTTTGGGGTTTTGTTACATTATCTTTGGGGCAAACATTACCCTTTTTACTGTCCAACCACAATGAAATTCTAGCTCCTTTTATAACTTCTATACCAACTTCCATCTCCTGGTTTTCATTCTGGACCACTGTAGGGATATTACTTTTTGTCCCCATCCCTGTTCCTATTCTGAAGGGTTGCACTAAGCTGCTGCTTTATCACTTTCTTATTGTGTAGCAGTCTGGTAAGCTCTGACTTTTGATTATCTCTCCTTCTACATTTTCCAGAATGCTTTAACAATATTTTCCTACTATTATAACATGAGTCAAATCATGAGTCACAGCCACAGCAACCATTTTCCTTGAGTTGTTTACATTTCTGTGTGTGTGTGTGTGTGAGGGAATATTCTATTAAATCACGATAAAAGTGTATTACCTTTACTTTTTTAGTGTTACTAACTTATGCTTAAATAATGGGGGCTATTGGCAAAGACAGTCGCGCTTCCATAGTTTAGCAGAGCTTGAACCTCCCTTCCTTTTAATAATGTAGTGCACTTCTACTTTGGTTGCAAAACAATGGCATATTGCCACTTCAATCATTCTAGCTGTTGTTTTACTACAGTCTGTAAGAGCAACTTTATTTGTAACATGCATTTCTGTTTTCACATTTTTCCTCTTACCATTCTATTCAGTATTAGTAATACAGAATGTATTAAGATGACCCATCCCCCACCATTTGAGACAAATCATAACATTTAGTTTAATAAAAGATGGCATTTCAGCTTTAGTCTTAGAAGAAGAAAATTCAGTTTTAAACATTGTGTTATTAGCTAACAAACATTTTACCAAAGTTATTAGCTTATCAGAGTTCTTAGGATCATTCTGTGATACCAATTTTCTTACATTACTAGTCAAAGGCTTTTTAAAATCTGCATAATCCTAAAATTCCTAACATTTTCACTTTACTGTTGATATCAGGGGCTAACCATAATTTTAAAGTATGTTTTAAATCATACATTTGTGCTGTTACAGGTTTTGCCAGCATTAAAAATCCAATTATATAATTTGTTTGCTTGTAATTCAGAGGTTATTTCAACTCTAGCTAAAACTTCTTTATTAAGTTTCTCATAAACATTGTAATCAGTTCCCTCCATTTCCATATATGCTTAGTGACTCTCCTGTCAGTTGTGATGATTGAATTTTTGTCCAGTCAGCTTTTCCTCAGTTCTCTGTGATAACATAGCACTCAAATGCCATAAGGTAGGACTCCAAATCATTTTCCTTAACAATTTTTTTTCACAGCAGACATAATCTTGAAGTTGGTAGCTACATTGGCTAGCACAAGTAGTTGTTGCTATAATTGCACTAGCTTTCAGCCTGTCTCCACCTGTGACTCCTTAGTAAGTCCTCCATGGTTGAGGATACTGAGGTACTGGGTAAACACTCCAAGAACAAGTACCTCAAGAAAATGAAGATGACTACTCTATGAGGAATTGATAGTACAAAATATGTTTTTTACTTGGCAGAAGAAGTACTAAGAGGAACAGTAAGTAGTACACCTTTGGCCAACTGCACAAGTTCATAACACCAGTTTAAGTTCAAAGAATACTGGGTGGACTGTGTTGCATAACAAAAACAGAAATTGTATATATGCAATCAAAAAATGAAATAACACTTCTTGGCTTCTCATCTTAAAAATACAACAAAAAGCGCAGCACTTCATGCCTTCTCCATTGCAAAATTAATAAAACACAATGGTGTTGTATTGCAGTTCCACAAAATAGTATCGATTAGGTATCTTTCACAATGCATACAGCCCCTTTAAGGAAATAGGATAGCGCAGAGTGTTCAGGCTGTAGGCTTCTCCCAGGTCTTGATTTTAGCTCTTTATCACATTTATTTATTTGATTTATTTACATTTGTTTACAGGGAAATTTCGACTGGACATAGGTCCTTTTTCAGCAGATGCCCAGGGAGAAAAGCTCCACATCATGTACATGATAAATAGAGATACAAAGTTGCAGCAATAGTAAACAGCATTACAGGTTATTGGCTTTAATACAATAACAAAATATTGATTATCAACAGTATATACAGTAAATGTAAGTTAAGATAGTTTCTTGTCGTTTATAATATTAGTGACAAAGTTGTCAGACAAGATGTTAAAGTATGTAAAGACAGCTAGCTAATTCTGACTGTGGTTTGTAGTGGCGGTAGTATAGTTGTGTTAAGAGTCTAGGTGGGGGGTGGTAAGGGTGGGAGTGTTAGTCTGGATTAGAACAAGGACAAAGCCAGTGCAAATTTAAGTGGAATTTGAGCTCAGTCTTGAAAAGGCTGCTGGGAGGTAGAGTAGTTATAGAGGGTGGAAGATTGTTCCAAAGTTTAGGTATGGTACATGAAAATATGGCTTCTCCTGCTGAGTTTTTGGATTTGATAACAGTGAGTTGATTTTTGTTGCTTGATCTTAAGGGCCCAGTGAAGTGATGGGTTTGAAGGGAAGGGATGTTATGGGGGTAGTTAATAAGTTTATGAGAGAGGGTGAGTTGATTAAAGTGAAGGAGTTGTGGGAGTTCTAGCCAGTTTAGTTCTTTAAGGGAGATACAATGATGGCTGTGGTAGGAGGTTCCAGTGGTAAATCTAGCAATTGTGTTGTAACAAGCATCCAGCTTGTGTAGGTCTGTCTGTCTGTCTAAGGTTGGTAAGTATGGGGGATGCATAGAGTAGGGTGGATATTAGCTGGGAATTGGCTATGGAGATTCTAGACACCTTGGTTAGGAATTGGCGGCGTCGATATAATGTACCAAGTTTCTTGTGAACTTTTTTATTGTGAGAGATGTGTGGGTGTCAGATCTAAGTTTGTTGTCTATTTCCACACCAAGTAATTTTGTGTGTTCTGATGGAGAAATTATGGTATTGTCTTTGGCAAGAATGTTGAAGTGGGGGCTGCTTTGGGTGGCTTTGGAAGGTTGGAACGGGAGAAGTTTTGTCTTACTTGGGTTGAGTAGGAGCTGAGCATTGGATAGCCATCTTTCTACAGACGAGAATGATTCCTGTGTGATTTGTTGTAGTTCTGGTAGAGTGGGGGCAGAGCAGATGAGAGTAGAGTCATCTGAGTACTGTATAAGTGATGCTTGTGTGTTGGCAGTATGTAGATTGTTAGTGAAAAGTGAGAATAGCAGAGGACTAAGGATAGACCCTTGGGGAACTCTGAGAGTAGCTTGGAGGTGAGGTGATAGGTTATCATCCCAGATTACTGATTGTTGGCGTCTGTGTAGATAGCTGTGGAACCAGTTGCAGGCTGATTGTGAGAAGGAGAGTTTGGGGAGAGTAGAGAGTAGTAGCTCATGAGATGCCATGTCAAAAGTCTTTGCGAGATCTAGAAATATGGCAGTAGAGAAGAGGCCATTGTTTTTGTGATGAAGTATAATGTTGGTGAAGGAAAGCAGAGCGGAGGTAGTGCTGTGATATGGCCTGAAACCATGTTGGGTTTTGGAGAGGAGATTATTAGCTAGGAGGTAGTTGGAGACTTGGGTGTTGATACATTTTTCAAGTGTCTTGGAGCGAGGGGAGAGGATAGCAATGGGGCGGTAATTGGAGAGGTCAGTGGAGGGGATGCCTTTGTGGAGGGGAATGATGTGGGATATTTTCCATATCGAGGGGACATAGCCTTCTGTTATGGAATGGTTGATTAGAATTGAAATTGGGTAGGCTAGTGTATCAGCTGCAATTTTCAAGTATTCAGAGGGGAGGCTGTCAGCTGCGAGTTTGGTGGGTTTAATTTTGACAATAGTCTTTTTATGTTGGAGGTACTGAGGTGAAGACGAAAAGAGGAGTAGGGGGTTTAGGGTTAGGAGTTGGAGGTGCTGTTTTAGGGAAGTGTTGTTTGTTTAGAAATGTTATAGTTTCATTGAAGTGTTTGTCGAAGGATTCAGCAATACTGCTGGAGGAGGGGAATGGACAGCTGAGGGCTATCAACCTTCCCTGGGTGGAGGATAGCATTAATAGAGGACCAGAATTGCTTAGAGTTGTAGTTGGTAGAGTTCAGAGTGGATTTATAATAGATGGATTTGTCTAATTTTATTTGCTTTTTGGCTTTATTGCGCAGTTCAGGGAATGATTGCCTATCTGAGTTATTTTTTCTTTTTTGTTAGTCGCCAGTGCTCCCAGGCCTTATCTCTAGATTTCATTAGGGTTATGGTGGTCTTTTTTAACCATGGGACACACCTGGATCTGACTTTGGCATTTCTTACAGGAGCATGGGTGTTTAGGATGGAGAGGAAGGTACTGTTGAAGAAGTGGACAGCCTCATCTAAGTTGAGGTATTTTAGTAGTGACCAGTTAATTTTTTGCAGGGAGGAGATGAAGGAGTTGGGGTCAAAGTTGGACTTGTTCTGTATTTGCCTGTGGATAATGGGCTTCAGACTGTGTGTGTGGTGCCGAATTAGGAAAGTGGGGCAGTGGTCATTAAGACTGTCAGGTAAACTGCCTGCTAGTTAAGAGTGAGGAGCTTTGTTGACTAAGATCCAGTCAAGTAAGTTATGATTGTTAGGGTTTTTGTTGATTCGGGTTAGGGGATTGGATGAGTTGAGTGAACCCATGGAGATTAAGGTAATTGATTGGGAGATTGTTATTACAGGATAGCCAGTTGATGTTAAAGTCACTGAGAATGATGGTTTCCTGGGGTAGAGCTAGAGTAGCCCAGCTCAAGAGATTTTCTAGGGATGTAATATTTTGCCCTGGTGGGAAATAGCATCCTATGATATTGATTGGTTTGTTTGGGTTTAGTTTGAGATTGGCATAAAGGATTTCTTCATTGTTGGTCTACTCTAAGACTTCACCCCGAATAGGCCAACATTGTCCATGCTATTGGGTTCTTCTGTTTAGATCATCCTCCAGATGAGAAACTAATGTCCTGAAGACACTGGGATAAGAATCCTCCTTTTATAGCAGGGTCTGATACAATTAATTACCTGTTACTAATATTTAGTGTTTTCCCTACCTAACTGTTGAGAGAATGCTACACATACCATATTGCAACACGTATTTAAAGGCACATTTCCTACTTTCTCTAATCAACATATTATAGTGTGTTTGTGTGTGTGTGTGTGTGTGTGTGTGTGTGTGTGTGTGTGTGTGTGTGTGTGTGTGTGTGTGTGTGTGTGTGTGTGTGTGTGTGTGTGTGTATAGCTAGATAAATGTAAATTCATCAAGCTGCTGTTCAGTGAATCATGGCTTGAAGAAATCCAATTGAGTGACCCCTCATCCAGTGAAACTCAGGACCAGGCTTTAACATAGCTTACATGGAGAGAGTTGTGCAATGTTCTGTTGCTTTGCTGGATCAGAAATCCGTCACTTCAATTAATTGAAGGGTGCTACACTGGATAGTGTACCAAATTTCCATATACATATAGAAATATATATCTCTATCTAGATCTATGTCTATATGTATTTATTTCTATAACTCTATATGTACTATATATATATATATATATATATATATATATATATATATATATATATATATATATATATATATATATATATATATATATATGGTCTACTTTAATTTACGAAATCGAGTTGACCGACACGCGGAAGAGGGAGATGAAATGACCGACAGGTAAGTTTAACGACAAGGTGATGTGCCGAAATCGCAGTTGACCAACACGTGGAAGAGGGAGACGAAATGACTGACAGGGAAGTTTACCGGAAAGGTGATGTGCCGACAGCGGATGGAGCGACTAGGGTAATGTGTGAGCGCGTCTCGGTAAGTGTGCGATTGTGACGGAGTTAGGAGCGGTAAGGTAAGTGTGTGTTGTTGTGGGATTTTGGGTTAGGGTGTGGGATAGGTGAGTGTGTGGTAGTGTCGGAGGTAGGGAGGTAGGGTTCGGGTAAGGTAAGTGTGTGATAGTGACGGAGTTTAGTTTAGGGTGGGTTAAGTGAGTTAGGGTTAGGGTGCAGGTAGGGTGAGTGTGCGATAGTGTCGGACCTTAGGGTTAGGGGTGGGTTAAGTGAGTTAGGGTTAGGGTGCAGGTAGGGTAAGTGTGCGATAGTGTCAGACCTTAGTTTAGGGTGGGTTAAGTGAGTTAGAGTTAGGGTGCAGGTACGGTAAGTGTGCGATAGTGTCGACCTTAGGGTTAGGGGTGGGTAAGTGAGTTAGGGTTAGGGTGCAGGTAGGGTGAGTATGCGGTAGTGTCGGACCTTAGGGTTAGGGTTTGGGTTAGGGCTAGTGGATATGTGGTGTAGTGTAATGTGTTGTTTACATTTAGTGTGTCGGTGTAATGGTGTTCGGTGTTTTGCGTTGTCGGTATTGTGTGTTGTCGGTTATCTGGTGTCGGTGGTTTGTGTGTCGGCGAACTGGCGTGTCGGTGTTATAAAGTAGACCCTATATATATATATATATATATATATATACACATACACATACATACACACAGATATAAAAATTTATAGTGGTCTGTGTGTGCATATATCGCTTTGTACGTATCTATAAAAATATAGATATATCTATATCTATCTAGCTGTCCATATTGGAATGTTTGAATTGTTTCCAACAGTGTTTTATACTTTATGTTTACTGTTTCTGTCTCATGAGCTCTGAAAAGACAAAGATATATTTATATAAGGTTTGCTGTTCTGGCCACATTAACCCTAACTGTTATAAATATCACATCAGTGTACTCTTGACAAAAGATAGATAGCCTAGTGGTACTAAAAGCAGTCAACAAAAAGAGAAATAAAAAGTATTAATTTCTTATACATGTAGCAATCCTTTTTTATTCCAAATAAGATTGTGACTTTTTTTGTGAAGCTTTTTTCCTTAGATCCCTACTGTAAATAGACTTCAGCCTAGTAATGACTAACCCAATAATTGAACAGTAATAAATACAGATGTACATGTACATTTTTTAATTATTTTGTTCCATGTCTGCTACCTTTTGCTCTGATTTGACTTTTTGCTATCTCTCTCTCTCTCTGTCTCTGTCTGCCGATTGCAGCATCTGCAGAAAGTTTGTTCCATTTTTTTTTTTTATTTCTGCTTGTTTATTTTCTGTTTTGGCTTCTTTCCGTCTTCTACTCTTTTATTTTTTACCACAAAAATAACACACACTACACTTTTCGCTTGCAAGTGACAGTACTATTTCTATGGTAGTTTTAGGTTTAAATGCTTTTCATCTTACACAATTAATGGTGCTTGCCTTTTATCCATTATTCCAGCAATGCAATAATCTAGCGCTGTATCATGGCATCTCCACAACTCTACCATCACAGTACAGTTATTAACTTAATTTTACATCTGACTTTTCCTGTAAGCCGTGCCAGCAGGAATATATATATATATATATATATATATATATATATATATATATATATATATATATATATATATATACACACACACACACACACACACACACACACACACACACACACACACACACACACACACAGATATTTTTCTCCATCAGTTCATATTTCAGCCTTGTAGGCAAAATAGCACACATGGAATTAAAAATACTAAGGTTTACATTTTTGCCTGGGAGTTATCCATTGCATGAACTTTTGAAAAACAGCCAGGTCTGATATTCTTGGCAACTGCACAAATTGTTTCAGCTGTAGTCTTGGTATAAAGGATATAGTATCAAACACTGATGCATGTGGCATATGTGAGTGTACATTTTTGCAAGTTGATACATGCTTTCCAAATTTGTAGTTACAGCTATAAATGTAAGTGTGCTGCTAAATTACAGAGCGCCAAAATGACAAATGGTTGCAGAAACCATCAGATGAACAGAATAACCCATTGTTAGAGACTGTAAAGTACAACAAATTCATGTGAAGTTTATGTCCGCTTTTAGCTAAAGGAGATGTATGGTGGAATGTGATACAGTATATACACTATGAATGAAGCTGCCAAAGTGTCCTGCATCCATTGTACATGAGCAGGCAGACCCTTGAACATGTCATAAGCAGCTGTCATTTTCAGTTATGTCAAGTACAGCTTTCAGTTTGTAGTACCATTTTGTATCTAGCTTTACAGGAAGAAGTCCATAGTCAGGGCATCCTTCTATCTAACCCAGTTGATTTCCAAGGGGATATTTTCAAGATACAAAGAAGCCATCCTGCCATTGTACTTTTCCCTTAACAGACCCATAATTAAATACAATAAGTCCACTGATATGTAGAAATCCAAGCATATTGCTTAAATGGCAAGACTGCAGAGATAACCTAACTAAGAAAATTAAAGGCCTTGAATCCTTCAACTATTCTAATGGATTAGCAGACTGCAGTAGCCTACAAGCTACTCGATGATTGCCTGTGTCTAATTTTTGAGCCATGAAAGACCCACTGCTATCTGACTTCCTATTTATTAGCAAAACTAGTGGCTCTGCAAAATACCCACACATTTAGACCTATATCTACATCAGCAAATAATCAAGACTTGTTGCTGAGATAGATTCCTAATTCAACATATTCCTGGCATATGGAATAATTCGCTATTTACAGATCAAACAAAGAACCACGTTGCCTATCTTTAAGGTCAGTCTTGATGATTGGATGGGTACTCACAAATTTACTCCAGGACTGTCACGCACAGCCCTCTTGGATCTGGAAGGTGGTAAAGCCATATATGGCTAGGCATTTTATGGTCTCATGATTGCTTGCCTAATATTGTTCCTACTTGGATAATGTGTGAAGCTTATCTCTTGTGGGACATTTATTGCACTGGGACATGATTACCAGGTAATGGGTGCTACTGCTTCCAATTATTTAGCAGCTGTTGATATTGTATTTTGGCAACAGAATCTGGCTATCTGAATTTATTAGCTGAGCAAGATGTTGATGAAATTTTTTTGTTATGCTACAGAAGAAAGTCCTTGAGAACACATTGCAAAATCTCACACACAGAGCAGCATTGCTGCTTGTTGCTGTAATTAATAGGCAGCATGGGATTCCATGTGTAAAAATTAAAAATTCCCTTAAACAGTCAGTTTTACTTATAGCAGTAAACTAAATATCTTACCAAATAATTTGTGGCAATAGAGAAAAAGAAAACATGGAACAGCTAATCCCCTGGTGTCACACAATTACTAACCACTTACTGTGTTGTACACATACTGGAAATATGGTGCTGTTATTTGTAGAATAGGAATGTGTGAGGCATCAGTTTATGGTACTTATCAGTGGCACTTGATAGGGAAGTACCACATTTGCAGTCATTATATGTCAGTTCCTGTACAATAAAATAATCAGTGGCTGAAAATGACAGACACAGGTCATCCTAGAGTGAGAATGATTTTGAGAAGCAAAAGTCTCAAAAACACGCCACTGTATATGCACACAGGAAGTTTCCATCTGCTCTATACACTGCTGTGCTAATATTCTCCACTGCCCAAACACTAAATAGTTATACTGCTAATAAGGCGTTCGATAATACTGGATATTTTCAGTCACAGAGCAGATATAATCCAATGTGCAAAGATAAACTTGTCATTAGTTGCTAAAATACTACTTCCAAACACAAAGCAAGAACAGATTGCTAGGTGTCCATTTGAAGGCTGAAAAGTTTATGCCAAGTTATTATCTGTGGTTAATGTGATGCTAGTAAAATTAAATAGCTCTTATTTCTTGACATATGATGACCATAGTATTTCCTAAAATTAATACATATTGTGAAAGGCCAGAAAAAATATACTGGCTGAAAGATCTCTCACACTGAAGAAAGTAGCATAGAAAATATGTTTCTACTTTCAAGTGAAAACCAGTGATATATTTATTTCACTGCTTACTATAACAGAAGAGAGGTATGTTATAATCTCTGATTATATATCATCACCTTGCAAACTGTTAAACAAACATTTCGTACGACAATGTATAAGTCTGGATAAGAAAATAAATCAGAGGGATGTTAAAAGTATATTCTTCAATAGCATCTGGACATTTTATAGGACATATAATAGGTGTGAGCAACTCATATTTCCCTATCATTGCTGAATTTATATGATTATTTGAGCTCCCAAGAAGAACTGTAATTCAACAGTACAAGTCCTGGCAATGAA
Organism: Protopterus annectens; assembly: GCF_019279795.1. Lineage (NCBI taxonomy): Eukaryota > Metazoa > Chordata > Ceratodontiformes > Protopteridae > Protopterus > Protopterus annectens. The sequence continues at coordinate 723,811,063 of NC_056728.1, read as the reverse complement.
AAATAATATGACTTCAAACACAAAAACTCACTGTTACATTGTTCAAGCATTTATTTTATAGAGGTAAACCCCTGATATGATGAGCTATGTTATCCACATCCCTGCTACTTTTATCTGCTGACACCAATATTACTGTGACTCAGACAGAAGGAACACATGCAGATATCTCAGCCTAGGCCTTGCATGAATCCCCCTTGCTACACATGTAGTTCTGTATTACTACTGACAAGATTCCGAGTACGGTCCTCAGAATTTCTGAAGGCACCTGTTTAATACTATACCTAAAAATAGAACTATTTTAAATGAGGAATGCTACATAGTGCTATATATATTTCTTTAGGAAGAAAGAATGGCTAGGTAATGATTCTGAGAGGGAGGTAATTAGTTGAGGACACCAGTCAATATTATCATTCTCCAATTGTCATTCTCTAGAATTGCTTTTATTTGCTTAACAAATTTAGAACATCAGTAGAAAACATTAGTTAGCAGTGGATACACATTAATGCAGTGCAGATATTAAGGTGAGCAACTGTCATACATTTCTGATACAATTCATTTGGGGTCATTATCTGTTGTAGATGCAAATGCAACAGAAATGCAGGCTAGGTTTTGCTGAAACATGAAAGGAATCAATTTATGGTCACCGGGACTCAGTCAGTTAAAAGCTTGGAAGAAAAGTCATAGCCAAGAGGTCAATGAGGCGTTTACCTTAAACTAATATATGTCGATATCAGTAGTGTCAAATGAATGTGACAGACATCCCCTTTTAAAATGGTCAGGTTTGTTTTGATACTTCCTGCAGTCACATATCCGATCATTTGTTGGATGACTCATTTGTGCCATCAGATAGGACTGTGTAGGGATCTAAGTTCTATACTACCAGAAAGGAGACTATTAGATGAGTATGTAAAACACCTGCACTTACACCTCCCAACTTCTTAATGCAAGAAATCTGGACAAAGCCAAAAAAGTCCTAAAAAACAGGGACAAGTTTTAAATATTGCTCTTATAAACTTAGAACATTGCTAGAATAAAACGCTTTGCATTAGCATGCATTTTCTGAAGGAAACTCAAATGTTTGTTATTATTTAGTGACTTCAATCTTCAATAATTTGCTAGAAAAACAAATATTTCATGAGGAACAGATACAAAATATTAGTCAAAAATTTGGGCAGTTGAGAGGTGTGCACTCACAAGAAAACTAAGACAACATGACACCAGTATAGATCCCATTCTCAGGTACGTGTAATGTAATCAGAGAGTTTAAACAGTATTCAGCTGTGAACATTGAGATGTCAGCTGTAGCGTAAGATCAAAATCATACTGTATGTCATATGTAATTGTAGATGACTTGCAGAGACAGAATGGGTGCCCTTTGCCTTACATGTTTTGGACAAGGAAATGAAGTTGTAAGTTGGTTTATAGCTGCCCACATAATAAGCTACAAGACAGGGAGTAACATTTTTGCTAGGTGGATTTATGAAAAGGATGGTATTACCAGTTATAGGTAAATAGGGAGCAGATGATCCTGACGTGCATGAGAGTGTTATGGATGAGAGGGTCCTTTGGCTTCTATTGAAGTTAATTTGAATGGTACCAGATAGGGCTGGCATATATTTGCAAACGTTTTACTAAATTATTGAGAATAATTTGAAGACTGATAGTTTACTAAATGTGATTTTGTAGGACTTTACTTCCCTTAGTACTGTCCTTGTGGTCATATATAAGGGAAAAGAGATGCGACAGTCAGTCTGTGAGGGAAAGGGAACAATATAGATAAGTGTGGAAGAAGGGAAACAATTAGCGTTATTAGTCCAGTGTACTCAAAACTAGCATTAGGAAAGAACATAACAGTAATATTACAACAAATATTTTAATTATACTCAAGAAAAAAATCCACAGCTCTTAAATTTCATACATTCCAAAAAAGATAAGTTAAACACTTGCCACAAGGGAAACTATACTGCATTAGTTTTACTACATGTACAGTGTATCAGATGGTTCTCTTTCAATAAAAACAAAGGCATCAAAATGCTCATCAGAGAATAAAGTGTTGTATCAAAATGGAAAATAAAAAACAATACAAGCAATGTTAATTAATACTTCATAAGCACGTGCCTCAAGGAGACTTCATCATACTGAAGCAACTATTAAAAACTCAACACTTAAATACAAAGTACTTGCTGACCATGTGATCCATTATATGTTTCATGTTTTAGCTTCTTCCTTTTAAGGAAAACTTTAAAAATGTTCTTTTTATCATTTAACCCAGGGCACGTTTCATTTAAGAAAGCTGAAAAATAATGTTTTCCTAGCTAAAGTAACAAAGTGGAATGATATTCTACAGCTGTCACTAATAGCTGCTGTGAAAAGCACAGGCAAAATGAGTCACTGCTATGTATACCATTATCTAGATAGTGATCTTATCCTATACATTTACATTGTTTCCTCTATAACTGTGATAAATACAGTCACTGAAAGCCTCACTTCATCAGGGAGATAACATGCAATGAATAAAATTTCACCAAAAGAATGTAGTTTCATCGCCCAAGTGGGGGGACCCATTTGACCCAAGACTGCAGTACTGTCCAAACATGGAGGTAAAAATCATTCAAAACATAGGAATCACTCTTGGCACACTCATGACAACAGCCTATGGAAAACACTCATCTATGTTTTGTACTTTGGCCTCTTGTGACTCTGGGAGATAACGCTCAGGGAATTTCAACTCAGCAAACTGCAAATCAGCCAAGTAATTTACCATTGAGCAGTCACTGTTATTGATAATTTCTAAAAATGCAGCAGAACACCAACAGCCTAGAATGTTGTTGCAAATCAACCCACATGTTGTATATCCCATGTGATACACTTTTGAACATATTCAATAAAGCCTACACTGTCCATTTACACTGTGTACGTGTTGGGGCATCAGACCTCCCAACCATCCTGAATTACTCGGTTTTTACCAAGTTTTGGGGTCAAAATGAAGGGGTGCCACGATTCCCGAGTGGCACCCCTTCATTTCCAATTTTTTTGCTTTCTTTTTTTTATGTTTTGAATTTTCGCGGTCGGAGCTGACGTCATCACGTGCGCAATGACGTCAGCTCCATCAACGCTACCAGCCAGTCGGAATTGAGCTCAAGGAGCTCGCGTAATTATTTCCAGCTGGCTGTGAGCAGGCTCAGCAGGCGGCAAATGAGAATTAAACAGTAGCAGCACTAATGCTGCCGAGAATGGGCTGGCTTTACATTACTTTTTTAAACTGCTGCAATGCTGCGAATGGGCTGGCGACTGGAGTTATTTTATTTTTGCAAATTTCTTCCAACGTAAACGGACTTTGGGCTGCAGGCTGAGAGAACGGGATGAAGCAAGGCAAGGCATTAGGTAAGGAAACAAAGTGTGTGTGTGTGGCTGGGTATTCACTTATTTGTTAGGTAGCGATTTAGGGTGTGTGTCCGTTGTATGTTAAGTATCCGTATTTAAAGAAGCTCTGTCCATGTGTGTAAAAACAAACAGGTAGCTCCATTTTAAGTATGTGTAAGCAGCTCCGGTTTATATTAGAAAATAGAAATATTTGTAGCAGCTCCATTTTGCAGAAATGTGTGTGTGTGTGTGTGTGTGTGTGTGTGTGTGTGTGTGTGTGTGTGTGTGTGTGTAAGTATCTCTTGTTTATGTTAGAAATCTTTGTAGCAGCTCTGTTTTAATGTGTGTGTGTGAGAAATGCAGGTCTGTTTTACATTTATCTTTGTAGCAGCTTAAGCAAAAGTGTGTGAGAAATCTCTGCAAGTCCGTTTTACATTTTATATAAATCGGTGTGTGTGGTTTAGATTAGAAATCTTGCAGCTCCGTTTAAATGCCTGTTGGAGAAATCTCTGCAAGTCAGATTTATCTGTGTAAGCAGCTCCGGTTTATATTAGAAAACAGAAATATTTGTAGCAGCTTCATTTTGCAGAAATGTGTGTGTGTAAGCATCTCCGGTTTATGTTAGAAATCTTTGTAGCAGCTGTTTTAATATGTGGGTTACATTAGAAATCTTTGTAGCAGCTCCATTTACATTTTGCAGAAATCTTTGTACTAACTAAGCAAGCAGCGCAGGTCCATTTTACTGTGTGTGTGTGTGAGACATCCCTGCAATAGCAGCTCCGTTTACATTTTACAGAAATCAGTGCAGGACAGGTCCATTTTACATTTTAGCAAGCTGTGCAGTTACTCTGACTGTAGCGCATAGGGACCAGGGCTCAAGACTTGCTAGTGAAATGCATGGTGGTAACACAACATTTTATTCTAACAACTTTACAAAATTATACAAGCAATGTTTAAAATGTGTCCCTGGTTTTTGACCCCCCCCCCCAAAAAAAAAAAGAAATTGAAAATAAGAGTGAGAAGCTGTGTAAGATGCCTATGGCTTATACTACTCTCATTCTATGTATAGTGTGGATGTGGAAGTAGACTTTTATGATGGAATTGTTCTGAATTGGGCAACTTTGTCATTATTTGGTCATGCATTTTGTTTCACTGCCTACAGTACAGCCTACTGGAAAAATATTAAAATAATTTAAAATGCGCTATAAAAAGTGTGTTGTATTGTACAAGGAATATAATTGAATAAAGTCAGGAAGGTATATCAAAGAAAAGAGCACATGTATGTTTCTTGTTTTGTGTGCAAGAGGCCAATGATTTGAAAACAGCCCAAAGGTGATTTTTATCCACGACTGACCAAATGCATTTTCTTTGGATGTGGTGTGGGTGTCAATGAATGTGAGTTTCAAGGGCAGGGAAGTTTTAATGCCAAGTCTATTTTCATTGTGAGACAGTATTGCTTTGTTTACCAGATGTTTATTAGTGTTTGGGCATTGTTGTGCTGTAAAATGTAAAAATAATATCCAAATAATCATTGTAGAAGTAAAGCAGTATGCACACATTAGTGTTTATGGTAAATGGGGCGAAATAGCAAGGTGGCAGGACATTGGAATGGCTGCAGGGGGACTCTGGGGCCATATCTTGGTCATCTGTTCTTCAGTTTACATTTGAAAGTTGGTATCCCACAATTCCATTGGAGTGGGTGGGGTTACGTAATTATGTATGCAAATTAGATGTTAATCAGCGTACAGATTTGAACCTATATTTCATGGGTCTTGTCCAGATTTTTGATGTTTCCAGGTTGAGAGGTATGTGTGGCATGCACATGATAACACACTGTTTTATATTCAGTAAGCAGCTATACACAGTGTCTAGAGCTCCACAAACAAGGTACACACTGTGGCATGTTAATTACAGCATAAGCAGCTGAAAGGTATGCCAGTCAACCAATTCAAGATGGAGGAGCTATTCAACAAGCTGGAAAGCAACTTTGTAGACTCAGTGCTGGTTTTTCCTGTGAATTCCAAAACCTACTGGAATACAGCCATGGAAAAGAGTCTACACAGAAACAATTTTAGGGGCTGCTGTTGCTTTAATTCATGTGTGTGCAGCAGGCTGACGTCTATGTTGCTGCTACTAGACTACGGCCAAGAAGGAGAAGAGTTTGCAGACCCTGGGTAACCTATCACAATCTGCATGATGTGGAAATTGTAGAGCACTACAGGGTGGTTAGAGACACACTACAGGAACTCTACAACCTCTGTCATCCTCAACTCAGAGCCAGGGCAAACCGAGGGAAACCCATCCCAGTGGAAACAAAGGTATGTGCAGTACTTAGAATTTTGGCTACATGTACCTTTCAGAGACCAACAGAAGACATGCTGGGAGTGTCACAGGCATCAGCATCCAGGTTCCTCCATCAATTCATGAATGCTATGCTCCAACATGGCAGTGACCACTTATGTTTTTCCCGTACTGCTGAGGACAGGGTCAGAAATATGCAGGAGTTCTACCCTGTAGCACACTACCCTGAAGTACTGGGTGCCATAGTTTGTACACATATAGAAATTAAGGGACCACTTGGGGAACAGGGAAGGCTCTACATAAATAGAAAAGGATTTCACTCTGTAAACCTCATCATCAGTTGGTAGAAGTCCCACCCTTCCATTGTCAGGATCACCTATGATAATAAGCAAGAAACACAGGAAAAAAATAATACCTACACTACTATAGTCAGATATATGCTATCAAAATAAAATAACAATGGTGCCACTATTACAGGCAGCACAGCAATACACACAACAGTCCTGATACCAACATCACAAACTAAATATTTCTTTGAACTGCTCATCAGTACTGACATAAAAATGTTTGGCTTATCATGTGCAGATGATTGTAGGCTACCTATGCTGGATGGACCTGGAAGAAGTTATGCAAATGGTAAGGACATTATCATCACAATTAACAGTAACACAGGGGGTAAAACTTTTTTTCTGCTTATATGTCCATTAACTATACTTTCAACAAGAACTTGGATGACAAGTCCATCCTAAGCCCATGTGTAATCAGAGTATGTTGTTAACTGTAGCAATCTACAATCCCCCCAATCAATTTCTTCTTAAACAGAACTAACATATTGGTGTAAATATTTCACTATACAAGAGTATTTAACAGTTGAGATATATAAGCCTATCTAGAAGGTCCTCCTGGGACATACTTGCTGTCCCTGAAACAGTAGCACCAGTGTCAAGGACATGCTGTTCTACACTTTCCTGTGAGCTGTCTGGAGCCCTAACAGTGAACAGGAACTCTTCATTTGCTGTTAGTGGTGGCTCTGTAGCAGCCCCCCTGGTACCCATCCAATGATGGGCCACTGCAGCTGCTCTCCTCTGTGCATTTGAGATCATGTCAGTGGTCCTATGGAACATCTGATCATCTGTTCCACTGTGGTCACCCTACTGCATTCACATAGGTTCATAGGTTTATAGGTAGGTACTAAGCTATCTGCCCAAAGGCATTTATAAGCCAAGCCGGAATGTGTTGGCTTTCGCCGCCCCCTTAGATTAGTTCCCCTGTGCCTCTGTCCAGCAGAGCCATTGAAGTGATCCCTGGGGTAAACTTTCTGTTTCCCATCCACTTGTTAAGGTTTCTCTTGAAGAGGGTTTATTTATTTATTTATTTATTTTACATTTGTTAACTGGGGGTGTCTGACTGAGCCGAAAAGGCCCTTTTTCAGAAGAGGCCCGGGGAGAAAAGCTCCACAAAGAAAAATTACAGACGCATATAGTTATTTAGATATTATCAGTATACACACACATTACGGGAGACATGTTTTTACAGTGGTATGCGACACATAAACAGTTACAGTGGAGAGAACAAACAAAAAAATATTAATTTTAAAAATAAAGGTAATTGATAGATTTGTGGTGTACAGCTGAAATTTGGAACATAGATAGAATACATACATAGTACACAGGTACAGTACATACATTGTAGATTAGCAAGTGTTTGTGAATAAGATTGAAAACTGTTATCAAGTGCTCTAGATTTTGTATGTATGTGCTATCCGCTTTCGCTAGCCTGGGGAGCAATCATGGCACTGTCAACTTTCCTTGAGATGTTGCCTGATAAGGTCTTTAAAGGGGGCTTTGGATGATGTGTTTTGAATGCTTGTAGGGAGAGAGTTCCATTTTTTAGCCACTGAACTACTATATAGTGCATCTCCAAAGCTATTGTAGCTGTTGGAGACTTCTAGTAGTAGTTTGCTTGATGATCTAAGAGGCGTTTTGGCTGAGTGATGTTGTACTAGGTTTTTGAGGGCAGGACACTTATTGGGGAGGTAATAGATAGAATGACAGAGGCAGAGCTGATTGTAGGTTAGGAGGTTGGGCAGTTCAAGCCAGTGGAGCTGTCTCAAAGCAGTACAGTGATGAGTTCTATATGAGCAATTTGCAGCAAAGCGGGTAATTCTGTTATAGCAGGCTTCCATTTTGCTTAGTTCAGTTTTGTTGAGATTAGTCAGAATGGGAGATGCATAGAGTAGGGTGGATAGAAGTTGGGAGTGAGCAATGGCTGATCTTGTGTTGTTGGTAAGAAATGGTTTGATACGGTAGAGCGACCCCAGTTTGGCATGTACTTTTTTAATAGTTAAGTTGAGATGACTATCAAATTTTAGGTGGGAGTCTATGGTTATTCCCAATAGCTTAGCCTGTGCCACTGGAGCAATTGGAGTACCATTAGTGGAGTAGATAGTGAATTGACTGTTAGTGTTTTTGTTAGAACAGGTTATAATCATAAGCTGAGTTTTCTTTGGACTGAGGATAAGTTGGGCTTTGGTAAGGTAGTTTTCAATGTCAGAGAATGCTAGTTGAGTTGTTTGCAGGAGGGTGGGAATGTTTTGTGCAGCACAGATTAAGGTAGTGTCATCTGCATACTGAATTATAGATGCATGCTGTGTGGAGGTATGGAGGTCATTTGTGAAGACTGTGAATAGTAGTGGTCCTAAGATAGAACCCTGTGGGACTCCTATAGTTATGGGCAGCTGAGGAGAAAGAGAATTTTCCCATTTCACAGCTTGGTACCTGTCAGTTAAGTAGCTTTGGAACCAGGTAAGAGTGGAATTTGATAGATGATATTGGTTTAGTTTGTTTAGCAGGATTTGGTGTGAGACTGTGTCAAATGCTTTGGACATATCCAAAAAAAGAGTTGACACTTGTAGTCTTTCATTTTTGAGACGATTTACTGTGTCTGTGAAGCAGAGGAGGGTTGTAGTGGTACTATGGGCAGGTCTGAAACCATGCTGAGTAAGTGACAGGATGTTGCTGTCTAGGAGATAGTTTAGCATCTGGGTATGGATGCATTTTTCTAGGATTTTGGCCAGGGGGGAGAGTAAAGCAATGGGTCTGTAGTTATTAAGTTCAGTGGAGGTCCCGCCTTTATGCATGGGTGTAACATAGGATATTTTCCAGAGTTTGGGCACATAGTTTTCAACAATTGATCTGTTTATGAGAGTGGAGACTGGGATAGCAATAGCATCTGCTGTGAGTTTCAAGAAATAGCTGGGGAGTAGGTCGGCTGCTGTTGATAAGGTTTTTAGTTTGGAGAGCATGCTTTTGATTGAAGTGGTGGAAACTGTTTTGAGGGTAAAGCTTGTATTAATGTTATTTGTGTTGGGGGGGGATAGTGAGGAAGGAACTGTCCTGTGATACTAAGGATAGAATTGAGTTCACAAAGTGGGAGTTGAATTGTGTTTCGATGGGAACTTTAGTGTCAGGGGTGGTTGGTTTGATGATAGCCTTTTGGGTGGATTTTGGTAGCTGGTTTACATTTTTCCAAAATTTTTGCGGGTTGTGTTGGTATTTAGTTTGTAATGTTGTGTAGTAGGATTTCTTGTCCAGCTAATGCATTTTTTTGCACGGTTGCGCAGTTCTTGGTACTTAGGCTTTGTGTTTCTTTGTTTTTTTGATAGTAAAGCCAGGCAGTATCTCTGGACTTGAGGATTTGTTTGGTTTCTTTACTGAGCCAGGGGTTTGTAGAGGTTCTAACCTTGATTTTGCACAATGGAACAACAGTGTCTAGGTGTTGTAGAAATGTTTTGTTGAAATATGCTACAGCCTGGTCAAGTGGGAGGGTTTTTAGGGGGGTCCAGTCACAGTTACAGAGTAAAGTGTTGAGGACCTCGGGAGAGAATTTTTTTGTGTTTCTAGTGGATATATAGTTAGTGGTTTTGCATATGCTTGTTCTACTATGTATAAAGTATATTAGGTTAGCGAGGAGCTCTGCCTAATGTAGATTGGAATCTTGTTCCAGAGCATGGGAAGTCTCTGGGACAGGAATCTATCCCTCCAGCACGTCCTATTTATTGGTGTGGTGAGGTTTAGATCCCTGGAGCATGTGGCTTGAGGGGATATGGTTTTCTTTAGGTGGAGCATGTCCATCAGTTCTGGGTTGGACATGGCCTTGTATGTCAGGCAGAGATCACCTCTGAGTAGGCAGTATGCAACCGAGTACAGCTGGAGTTTCTTCAGTCGAGCTGCATAGGACATCTGCTTGAGGCCAGTGATCCTCTTGGTGAGGTACTTCTGTGGTCTTTCCAGTTGATGCAGGTGTCTTGTAAGGTACATCCCAAATGGGGCATTTTACTCTATGATGGGTCTGATGAGTGATGCATAGAGGGGCCCAATAACCTCTTTCGATCTGGATGCAAACCCTTTTGTGATTAGCTGGGCCACATTGAAGGATTTTCTAACCACTTTGGCAATGTGATTATCAAAGGAGAGGTTACTATGTAAATGGGTTCCCAGATCCCTTATTATGTCTTCTGTATTTAGGGGACTACCACGTATTGTGGTAGTTAGGGGAAGACTGTGCACTTTTTGGTATTTAGCTTGAGGCCATGGTTTTGACACCAGGTATCTGTCTCAGTGAGACCCTTTTGGAGGATGTCTGTGTCAGCCAGAGAGTCAATTATAGCCCCTAGTTTGCAGTCGTTTGTGAACTTGGTCAGCTATAGTCCTCCTGTGCTTGCTTGTACCTCTGAGAAGTATATGCCGAACAGGAGGAGTCCTAGGACTGAGCCCTGGGGAATGCCACTTGTAACTGGTTTAGAGTCAGACCTAGCTCCTGCAACTCCAACCATGTGGGTTCTGTTCGTGAGCCAGTTGGCAACCCACCTCATGATGTAGGGGTTTATGTTCAGGCTGGTGAGCTTGTCTATAATACCCGAGTGGGGAATGGTGTCGAAGGCCTTTGTGAAGTCTAGGTAAGCTGTGTGGACCATCTTTTCCTCATATATACCTTTAGTAACTGTCTCAAAGAAGTCCACCAGGTTTAGGAGGCATGATCTGCCCTTAGCAAAGCCGAACTGAGTAGGGTCCAGTGTTTGGAGGTTTCCAATGTCTCTGTTAATGAGATCCATGATGATGTGATCCATAGCTTTGCAGAACAAGCTAGTCAGGCTTATAGGGCGATAGTTTTTGGGGTCCATTGTGGCTCCACCTTTGTGGAGTGGAATAACCATTGCTGTGCGCCACTCTGTGGGCACATAGCCCGTGGAGAGTCTGAGTTTAAACAGTGTGTTTAGGTGAGGGGTTAGTTCATCTTTGAGCTCGTGTAGGACACAGCCTAGGACACTGTCCAGTCCCATTGATGCTGTGTGTTTGGCTTTGAAGAAGGCTGCTTAACCTGAGTGTCTGTGATTTCAGGGGCACTACATTCTTCTGGTATAGTTATGGGCCCTTTTGGGGGTGAGAGGGGGTGAAGTTTGCGCTGAACTTGTCTGCCAGGATGTTGGGTATATCGGTCAGTTCAGTGTATTTTGTGCCATTCTGCACTAACTCCAAGCAGATCTGAGAATTGCCACTTAGATTCTTGACATAGCTAATGAATGCCTTGTAGTTATCTTTAGAGTCCATGGTGATTTTTTTTTGAAGCTAGCCTTGGATGATTTTATGAGGGAACATAGTTTCTTGCTGATACTGATCAGGGATGTCTTCCCTTCCTGGGATTTTACTCTTTTCTGTACTAGTTTCCTCCTCCTATTGTCCTATTGTATAGCTTGTTTATGGCAGGGGTCCACCAGATTGGTTTCCTTTTCCTGGAGGAGTGAGTCTTGGTTTTGTTTGGGATAGCATGATCCATGCATTCTTGTAGGTGCCTGTGGAGTGCATTAGTAAAGGATATTGCAGCTTGGACAGCGTTATCCTTTAGCATGGGGGTTTTGAAACTTCTCACCTCAGTCTTAAGTAAAGTGAAGTTTGCTTTTGAAAAGTTTTTCATGATGATTTCTTTGACCAGGAGTGGTGGCGGAATGTGGATATCCAGAGTAATTAGTTTATGGTCAGATCTAACCAGAGAGAGGTTGACCTCCAGTGTGGAACACTGGTCGTCCATGTTGGTGATGACCAGGTCCAATATGTTGTCACCTCTGCTGGGGGTGTTGACCAGTTGATCCGGGGCATTTGAGTTTATAAATTCTAGGAAATGTTGGACAAGGAAGTTTGTACTTGAGTACTTCTCCAAGTTAATGTTTGGGTAATTGAAATCACCCAATATCAGGATGTTTGGTAGGACCTTTATGTTTCCCAGTGTTTCCAGGAATGTGGGGTGGGGGTCCTGGGACATGGTGGGTGAGCTGTAGCAAGCAATAATTGGAATAGCAGTTTTGCCTGTTGTTAGTTGCATGTGGATGATCTCTGAAGCATCATGCTGTGTCACTAACCTGGAGATGTGGGTATCCTTGATGAATAAGGATACTCCTCCACTTTTTTTATTTTGGTCCAGGTTTTGTGGCCGAAATGTATGGTATGAGTTGTAGCCTGGTAGTGCTGGGGTGCTCTCTGGAGCCTTAAACCCAGTTTCTGTTACTGCACATATATCGATTTTCTTCATACTGAGGAGTGCCTCGAGTGTGTGCATTTTGAGGTTTAGACTTCTGGCATTGAGTAGCATTAATCTCAGTTTTTTGTTATTTGTGCTATTTACGGTGGTGGGTTTGTATTTTTTTAGCCTTGCCTAAAAAGGCATTATGGGGGTGGCAAGAGCCTTGGCCAGTATTTGAAAGCCTAAGGGTGACAGGTGCAAGCTGTCTCTAGCAAAGCAGCATGGCTTGTCAAGCATGTCATGCTACGCTGACAGACACTGGATCCCCTTTGAATGACACCAGAAGCTTAGCCAATTTTCTTTTTTTTTCTTAATGACATTTCAGCATACATTTGCAACTATTTGCTGCAAAATTTGCATTCTGCCTGACATATCTCCACGTCCTCTCTCAAGCAGAAAGGCACCATTTTGCCAAAAAGCTTCCACAATGACCTCTTTCCCATGGTTACTGAAGGGGAGTTTTCTGGGATTGAGAGGCCTGGGTGCCATAGTCCTAGGTGACCTAAAACATAACAGAAGGATAATACACATAAGTATCACATAAATAAAAAAATCCTGTTTCCAGATAAAACAGAAGAGGTAGCACGTCATTATTACCTACTGGATAAACATAAAAGAGTGTAGATATTTGAAATATAAACAGGAGGAACTGTGTGACTGTAATGTATTATGTTCACACACATTCACACAAAAAGCAAGGCTAGATGCAAAACAAGGAGAGTAACAATAGCAATATATTCTAGTTTGTGCCAAAACACAAATGCAGCTTTGCTCTCCCACCCCCAAAAGAACAGGCAAATGATACATATTCCTAACAAAGCATCAGTGAAATGCTGAAAGTGCTGTCAAATGAACTGTTCTTGAAACATGTCTAGAGATTTAACACACAATATTCCATTTTAAGCTATTGCCAATGATGTATATCCATGAAATGCCCTGACAAACATGGCCATGCCATCAGTACACTTGTAAGTAATGTATACAGATAAAAGTAGCATTTGCTAATATAAACAGAATTTTCTTTATGACATTTCAGCATATGCAGTATATAGGTGAAAAATGTAAAAATACCTTTTCAAGTTCCACAGTCTTCTGTGCAGATATATCCTAAAGTAATAGTCTCTTCTGTGTTTTCCACATAAACAAGTCTCCTCACCTTCAGGTTTGCTAGCTACATGGTTGCCATTTCACAGTCTATATTCAGGTCTCTGAGCATGGTGAATATGCAAATGAGGTATGAGATTATTAGAATTGCTGAATCCCAAATACTTGAGTTTGCGTAAACATAGTGCAGACAGTCCCTCAGTGTTTGTTGCTAATGGATTCCAACTGTGAATGATTACTGCTAGGGAGAAGGAAAACACAACAGCAATGCATACTGCTCTACCTCCAGTGGGTGTGTCCAACCTCCCTTTCATTTGTTGAGAACTGTATATTATTGACATTTAATACCCTCACGCATTTTAAGGACAATGAAATAGAATGCCTTACAGACTGCATGTCTCAGATTGCTGGTCAGATAAGACAAGCATGAGCAACAAGCACAGACAGGTAAGACAGAGCTGCACTTTTACAAACGATAGTCAAAAATCATTGTGTGATCACTCAGTGTACTACATCTGAAATTAATACATGTACAAATAACTGTTATGTGGTTTCTTAGTACTGTGGATGATGTTGCAGTAAGTTGTATGCAGAATGTTTTCAGGTCTCTGCTGCAAAGCTGTTTGTGTGGCAAAGAGGGCTAAGGCACACTTGAAGGTTCTTTTGAGTAAGAGTTCAATTCCAGACTTATGTAGAAATATTTCATGTGTATTAACAAATATTTTGTAGTGTTTATTTCATAAACTGATTTTTGCGTTTTATTTCAACTACTTTTCCCATATATATATATATATATATATATATATATATATATATATATATATATATATTTATTTATTGTTTCTTTTTGCCCAGTATTTGCAAGGTGCACAGCTTACTGCAAATAAGGGAAACAAAGAAAATGAATGTCAGGTTTGGCTGTGCTTATCTCATTTGTGCAACAATTAGCAGTGAGCAAACCCAGACTAGTGGACTACATAGAAAACAGACAAATCACCTGCAGTATCCCTCACTGTCTATTGTCTTGTTTGTTTGCATTTGCTTCCTCACCTGCCCAACTTCCCTAACCCAGAAATACCAACGTCCCTTACCCAACATTCTTCTTGTACTGAATTTTAAAAAATGGGCACCTGTCCCACAAAAAATATCATCCCATATATAGCTCTCCATTTCGCACACATGTTTTCTTGACACATTTGATTCCATCCTGTTGGCTATACAAAAATATTGCTTTGTTGTCACCCCTCTTTCTAGAGGTGACAGTCCAGGTTCAGCAAATATTCTGCACATATTTTCAGTTTTCACTGTTCAAGAAATGGATCTCTATGGTTATTTCCTACCTCCCACTGCACATTCCTGTATTGTTTTCTCTTTATTTTCCTCCTGCTTGCTCCCCATTTCACCACTTTCATATCTACCCCATTTAACACCTATAATCTGAACAAAAAAAAAAACAGAACCACACACAACACACATAAGTACCAACAAAAACAATGGATCCCTTCATTTTTTGACCTCTGTGTTTGCACGGAGTTTGGCATTACACCCCAATGCCAAGCAGTGGTGAGTGGCCCTACAGTGCTCTGGTTACCTCCATGCAATGCCACTTACCCCTGCTGCACTATGCCAACACAACAACGCATGTACTACAAATAATTAATGTCATTGCATTATCACTGTTTACATAGAAGTATTATATACATTTGGATTCAAACCCAGTATCATCTGGGCTAAAAAAATGTGTCAATGCATTTACACCTGCCATCACAGAGTCAGCTAAGCAGCAGGTGTGTTTCTTACACTCAGTACTAACTCTCTGAATTTTTTCAACAAGCCCCACATTTGCACACTGCTTAACTACACACAAACAGGGAAAGTAATGGAAATTGGTATCTTGCATGTGCAAACACTTTAACAACCGTCGCTGCTTGCTGCTTAGCTATGGAAAGTCACTATTAGCATGTATTAGTACTGTTTACTGTCCATTTACTCTTTATGCCATGAAACTACATTTGGAGCATAACAAACTGAAGGCCCGATCTAACAATATGTCACATATTTACAGTGCAGCCATATGTTACTTTCCCCATGCACTGCAACCCTGGTCTTTCAGTACTTGTTCAAGAATTTATTAACTACACTACATAAATTAATAACATGTTGTGTGATATTCAATGCACATCAATCTGATAACATGCAGAACTTGAACTATCTTCACAGTTGAACATGCCTACACATCCATCAACTGACCTGGGGAACTATTGACCCATACACCTAACCACTGTTATCTGCGATGCTATGGAAAGAATCATCATAGACTTTATCCACAAGGACATATGTGACCTTGAAAACTCTTGACCTAACTGATTTTGGTTTTGTCAAGGGTAGATCTTGCTTATTAAACCTAGTGGCCTTCTCTGAGAATGTCATTAAAGCCCTGGATGATGGAAAAGAGTACATACTGCCTATCATGATTTAGTCAAAGCCTTTGACACAATACCGCATTCAGGTGTCATAGAGAAACTCTCCCATTTGGGGATTAACCCATACATTACTAGATAGGTAGCCAACTGACTCACCAACATAATGCACACTGTCATAGTTGGGGAGTTTATATCCATCAGTAGACCAGTTACCAGTGGAGTACACAAGGATATGTGCTAGGCCCTCTCCTGCTTGGAAACTATTTCACTGAAGTCCAGGTGGAGGTAGATGGCCTGCGGCATACCAGGTTTGCAGATGAATGCAAACTGTGTGCAATCATATAGAGTCCCCCAATGATGTTAACATTTAATTTATTTTAATTTATTTTATTTTATAACATGTTACTGAAAGGGCTGAGACAGACAAATGATTGGTGCTAAACTCATGGGCTGAAACTTAACACACAAAATGCCTCTTTGTCCCCTTTGGCAAAGAATTAACCCCCGCTAATGATGATATACATAGCAACCCTCTAAGCTCAAATTCAGTGATGTGTGACTTGGGAACACAGGTTGACAGCAATCTAAACTTCAATTACCATGTGTCCATAGTGGTAAGAAAAGTATTCTACACTGCACACCTCATAAATAAGGCCATTACATCCAAGACCAAGGAGGTCATAGTTCTGTTGCACTCTATACTTATCAGACCACTAACTGAGCACAATGCTCCCTTCTGTATGTACCTCACCAGACACCTGCAGAACTCGAGAGACCAGAGAGATTTCCGACCAAGAGAATCCAGGGCCTCCAAAACATGACATACATGGAAAAACTGAAAGCCCTGACACTGTACTCAGTATCATACAGGTTGCTAAGAGGTGACCTATGCCTAACCTACAGAGCAGTCTTGGACCCTGCCCTAATGGAAATGCTGGACATCTGCAAATCAAATGGGACAATAATAACTTGCTCCAGAGATCTCAAAGTAGCCTATGACATAAACAGAACACACTGGAGAGACAGATATATCTCCCAGTGATTGCCACTCCTCTGGAATAGGCTCTCACTGCATGGGAAGCAGAGTTCCTCAATGACCCTATTTAAATACAACCTTGACAACTGGATGGGTGACCATAAATTCACCCCAGGGTGGCACCTATGTCCCTCCTGGACAGGGCCAGTCAGTGCTGATCACAAAATCACTCTGCTAACAATGACCATCTAACTATGGTTAATAAAGGTGCTTGGGTTTTAACATGGCTAGGCTTGTAAACACCCTATGACCATTAGCCTAGTAACCTCCTATGAACCTATCCAGGCCTTCCAACATCTTCTTTCCTACATCCACTGCTGATGTCATCCACTTTAAGTTGTCCCGAAGCCTGTAAATGTCAGACTTATGCTGTGGCACTTGCATAAAGTACTGAGCTCTGTAGTCTGTATACTTAGATAGGTAGGGTGTTCTGTTCTCACTGCAGTCAACTGTGTGCATGTGTGTTTGTCTGTCTAGCCAGAAGGTCATAAGTGTGTATCCTACAGTTACCACTCCAATCCCATGGATTGACTCTATTTTGACACTTGCACATGCCTCCATCCATTTCATGCAGGTCTCACAACATTTTCTCTCCAACATCCATTGCTGATGTCATCAACTATAAGCTGTCCTGCAGCTTTGTAAAATACTTTTGCCATGGTGCTTGCATAAAATACTGAGCTCTGTAGTTTGTATATTTAGGTAGGAGGTACTATTCTCACTGCAGCAACTGTGGTGTGCGTGTGTTTGTGCACTTGCTTGACATTACAGAGAGTCTTTAAAACCAGCATGTGGGAAACTGTTATTACCATAGTCTCCTCATCAGACACTGTTGATGTCATCCACTATAAAGGGTTATCTGAGACACTCTAAGTCAGACTTAAGCTGTGGCACTTGCCTTAAATACAGAGTTCTGTACTCTTTGTACTTAGATAGTTAGGGGGTTCTGTTCTCACTGCAGTCAACTGGTGTCTGTCTGTGTGTGTGTTTGTGCACTTGTTTGACATTGCAGAGAGCCTTTTACACCAGCATGTGAGACACTGCTATTACCATATTCTCCTCACGAGACACTGCTGATGTCATCAGTTATATCTGATGTGTGGATGTGCACTTTTCCCATCAGGGCAGAGTCAGAGACTGGCCTGGAGGCCAAGCAGAAGTCACCTCATCCTATACAATACTTATGACAGTGACGTGACTTTCAGTCTATCCACCTATGTCATGGCATGGTTTGCAGGCCTTGTGTTTTTCTGGTGAGGTACATGCAAAAGAGAGCATTATACTCTATTAGTGTTCTGCTGAGGTTTGAGTACAGTGTTGTAATATAATCCTGAGCTCTGAATATGATGGTTTGACTTATGTGCACAATATAGGCTTTCAATGGTTTACTTTTGAAAGGTTGAAAATCAACCTACCGAATGGCCCTTTGTGCAAATCAGAATGATGAAAATCGTCATTCCGAATTGCACCAAAGTTCGAAAATCAGCAACTCAAAAACCAGATTTGTTGATTTTCGAACTTCAATTCAAAGACAAAGCATAATGCAGGGGGGCTGCACCCCCCTGCACACCCCCTACTTTATTATTCTAACTCCAAGGTCGCACTGCAGTGGGGAAAGGGTCCACTTCTTGATCCCCACTATAGTGCACCTTGCACCAAAAATTATGAATCTGCAATGAGCGAACATTACTGTGCATTCGCTCATTGCACATTCAATGCATTCTGTTTTCGGCTTTCCGAAAACTTGAAAAAGTCCTTTCAGACTTTTGTATTTCATTCATGTGCCTTACACACATGTAAAGGAAAACCGCTTTCAATACCAGTGTGGACACTTGATGGTCAAAGTTCAGTTTGCTATCTACGTGTGTTTCCAGGTCTTACATCACTGGGTTTCAGCACAGTCGGTCTGTTGTCAATGCTGTAATTAGCAGGGAATACTTTGCAGAAGGAGAAAATAAAGACACATTTTTTGCATTTATTTGTTGGCCATGTGGCTTTGTTACCAATTATTTGTCTGTGTTAGCCCCTCCTGTAGTATGATATCATTGGTGGATTCAGTTATTGTACTCAGTATGCAAGAAGCAGCAAATATGGTAAGCCAAAAGCCATATACATTAGCCTGAACTGTCGCATAATAGATTACAAACAGTAAAGGGCCAAGCACAGATCCCTGGGTACGCCAATGGTGACAGCTGTACTGGTACAGGTTTATTCACCAACTTTTACAGTATGTATTCTGTCAGTGAGCCAGTTGGTTACCCATGTAGTAACGTAAGGGTTTATCCCTAGCTGGGAGAATTTCCCAATGATACCTGTGTAGGGGATTGTTTCCAAACCCTAGACCAGATCAGGCTGGGCAGTACGTACTGTCTTACCTTTACTGAGGTCTATCAAACAGAGTCAATGGGCTGTGACAACATCTCAGATCGCCTACAGCATGGCTCAGCACATACACCTTTCTGACACTGTTGAATACACACTTCAACATGAACTCTACACAGATTATTTGCCAGTAGAAAGGTGTACATCAACATGCATCCATCTAAGCTGGGGGGACAGCATCTTATGCATGCATATATAGATACATCCTGACTCCCATCATCTATGAGGTAGACCAACATGTCATCATGGACCTTTTCTAAATAGATACTAGTAATATCCAGTTGTGTGCAACATACCTGTGTGAGTTGTTAATGCTACTTCATGTCTGTTACATCTGTTAGATGTCTTCAAAGAGGCCAGTGAGGGCATGCATGATGACAACACTATCATCCTTTTGAACTTGACAAGCCCAAAGCATTTGACACAAATCCACAGTGAGGTATTCACTCAACACTGTCAGATGTGGCCATAAACACCTATATCACCAACTGGGGAGACCACTGTATCACATGTGGGGTATCTAAATATGTTGGAAATGTGTAAAGTAGACCTCTCAGGTCCAGTGATCAGTTCTGTACATCAGGGCTGTCTACTAGGCCCTTTTTTGTCCATTATTTAAGTCACAGATATCACGAATGACATACACATCCTGTGTCCAACCAGCTGTCTGAAGGACTACTGATTGTGGGCCATCATTGACTGCAACAGTGATATTAGTATAATACAGACAGAATCAACACACAACAAAGATTGCTGCCACAGCCATAACAACACCTGCAATAAAACAAAATACGGAGAGGGTTGTTACATCACAAAAACAAACACACAACCTAAGGATAATGTAGACATCACACCCTATAATCATATCAATAGATATGTGTCCTGTGTCCTGCTGTAGATGGTATGTGGAACTTCCACCAACATGTGACCACAGTGCTGACTACTCCCTTGTATGTAGCACAACTACTGAGTATGTGAAGGACTCCCACATCACAAGCCATAATACTTCCATAACTGAGTACAATGCACACTTCTTCATGTACCTTCCTACATATCTTCCAGTAGTTTGTAAACTGAAGTGTACCACCTTTGCCACAGTGACCTGTCACACATCTTAATGGTCATAGCTAAGTATACTTTTTGTGGCATAAACATTACTGTCTGATGGTGTGGAAGCCCCATCAAGTTGTTACACCAAATGCATGTGTGATACCTGTTCCAGTGATGCACACATTACATACATAGCTGTTTGACAACATTACTGGCATGGGTAACATTTGTGACAGTGTGGATTGTGTTTATATATATATATATATATATATATATATATATATATATATATATATATATATATGTATGTGTATATAGGTCCCCTTCAAAACATCTAAAACCCATAACATCTAATTTTATAACACTGAGACCAGAACATCTAAAACCCATAACATTGAATTTCATAACATCTAACAGTACAAATCACATGAAAATAACATCCCCTCCACATATAATGACACCAAACTACCAAACACACTTTTTGCTATGTTTCTGTAGGGAGGCTTGATACAGTGCGGTTAGGAAATTAACTTTTTTCTATTTTAGTGCGATCTTGGAGTTGGTATATTTAATTTACAGGGGGTGTGGGGGCGGAGCCCCCCACATGGGGGGCCCCTACAGAAATGTAGTAAAAAGTGTGTTTGGTAGTTTGGCGTCGTTATATGTAGAGGGGATGTTATTTTCTTGTGATTTGTAGTGTTAAATGTTATGAAATTCGATGTTATGGGTTTTAGATGTTTTGGGTTTTATATGTTCTGGTCTCAATGTTATGAAATTAGACGTTATGCGTTTTAGATGTTTCAAAGTAGACATATCTATCTATATATATATATATATATATATATATATATATATATATATATATATATACATGTATTGAACATACAGGTATAGCAGTGTCCCTCCTAACACCTCCAGCAGATGTTACAGTGTCAGGACAGTATGCGTGATTACCCTCACAGAGTGCAGACATGTCATAATAGTTGTGCAAGTGTGTTTGTGAAGAACCATCTTTGATCACTCCAGTTCACATATGTTGTGTTAGAGACATCGGATTACTGGTGGTATTGCTGATATTGTCCATAATTGTGTGTGCTTCTTTTTCTGTTGTCCATGAGCTTTTACCTGTGTCCCACTTGCTGGAGACCTCTGGCGAGATTATATCAATATTCAAGCAATTCAGTTTGCACAGCTTCACAATATGTACCCTACCCCAGTTGTCTATAGCATCCCTGATAGATGTCCAATGCATTTTTCATGTAAGGATGCTTATCTCACACAGACATCTTCCCCATTGTTATGCCACCTTGTGTGACAGTCACATAATACACATTTTCACTGTGGAGTCCATACTGTACAATATTGGTATGTGATTGGTGTTGCTGCTACAAATGTCTTCTATTAATATGCACTCATCTGCTGTACATTAGTTATTTTCACCTGTCCTCTTTCCCTGTGTTCATTCCTACAATTCATCTGTGTGTCACTATTCAATACACACACTTCCCCTGAGTGTTTATTTTACATGGCAGTCCATGTACCCTTACAGATCATTTATAAAATTTTGGTACAGAATGCCTGGAATGAGATTTCACTATGCTCTTCACTGTATACACTGTCCTGTACAGTGTGTAGACCATATACATAACTATATGTTAAGCCCTGGTAATCACTGTGGCATTCCATGCAATCCCGCTAACCTACTGTGCTCTGAGGTAAACAGATTTGCTATCGGTGTTGCTTTGCATGGTAACCTGGCTGCCAACTATGAAACAGTGCTTATTTATGTTTAAACGCAGCGTGTGGCATGAATATGTAATTAGTGCTGCTGCTTGCCACGCATCATCATGCAAACAGGTAAACTCCATTTAGGCTTTACATGAAGCCTACATGGAGTTTATTGAATCCCAGTATTTGTGTAAAAACACAGTGTCTAAAGATCTAATAGGTTCATAGGTAAGTATTAGGCTAGCTGCCCTTGTGGGCCATTTTAAGCCTAGCCAATTTCCCTCAAAGATGAAAATCCAACCCTGTACCTTGTGTCTTTTGTGAGGTCAGCACCTTAACTATTATAACAATCCTTCTCCCAAGTAAGGTTGTTGTTAAACCCAAGCCTGTGTTATCTAGCTAGTTTGTGATATACAAAGCAATGCAATTATTTAATATTCATTTTGATTAAAGAATTACATGGCTAGTAGCGTGAGAATTGTCCACCATAAATTACTAGGGATGGGAACCAACAGTCCTTGGATAACGCAGTCCATGGATTCATTTCCAGTGTGCCATGTATGGCAAAAAGAGAAGCAGATTAAAGGTGGACATATTACTTGGCCTGGTACTGTTCTAACATGAAATCTGAACTTGTTAAACTCCGTTAATTCAATGCCAATGAGCACCCCTGTGATGATACCACAAAGTTCTCACCAACTCACCTTTATGATCTTGACAACTTGTTACTTCAGCAAGGCATATTGACAAGTACAGTATTTGACAGACCACTCAACAGCAGCTGAAGCATTGACTGGTTGCCTATCAGCAGCCCTAAGACTATTTTATTTTGCATGCTGGTGTGTTGACAGATGTAATAAGTGATCATCTCACAACAGTTATTTTATGGGTCCTTACAAAAGTTTGTAAAACCCAGCGCCATCATCTCACTTCCAGTACAATAATGTTAGTTGTATACCAGTTAAGACTTCATACTTTGTGCACCCAGTTGGTCTCTGCTGCACAGGCTTCCTTTACATGACGTTGCTGAATATTCCATTTCTCTTTTCCCAAACCTCCTAAAATGTCATTCTAGTATACAAAATTTATGTCGGACCCATACTTTTACTCTGAATCTCAACTAACATTATGACTTCAATATCCAACAGTTAGACGTGGAATATGACCACAAACCCAAATTGGCAAAGGCCATAAAAGCTTCATGAATGCATGCAATCAAGTAATAACAGCAATACAATACCAATTAGTAAAAAATCCTGCTTCTCAAATCAACAATTATAGGACGTGAATAACATATCCAAAATTCCAAGTGTTACTTGATCAGCTTCTCCATCCAGGTTATTCCCAAACTTTGTCACACTATGCTGATCTTGATGAAAATGTGGTGGCTGCTGATTTGTCTGAAACTTCTATGATTGTGCACAAACTCATTGGCAATAATCCTACTGGAGGGGCAAGAGTCATTTCTCATTACAGTTGTTGTCATCATTAGGACAGTAAACCAATAACTGGAATACAACTTTCTCAAAAAACTAAATATTTGTTTCAGCTGCAGATGAAAACTTTGCCTCAAAGTACCCTAAAATTGTAGCATTGTGCATTGTCAAGATTGTTGAAAAATGTTAATAAATGAAAGTTGGCAGAATGTCCCTTCTCAATTGACATATCTCTAATCTGAAAAATGCAAATGATATATATATATATATATATATATATATATATATATATATATATATATATATATATATATATATATATTAGATATCATGATGGTAATGAAAGAGAAACTTAGTAAAGTCTTTACAGGTTAAAAATGCATTTTTTTATAACTCATAAGTAATCTTGCTGAGATTGACGTCTTAGTCATGGATGAGCGGACAGCAAGTCTAAGTCATGTAATGAAAACCCACAACTGTTCCTGAGAGAATGAATAGAAAAGAAACAAGAGCAACACTAATACCTTTTATAATGCAGATATTTAAGTCCAATACAAAAGCAAACAATTTCAAAACATTTTTAAATTAAAAATTAAAAAACAAAATGGGGGACCTTAAGTAGTCACTTCAAGAATCCACTGACAGATGTCTCCAGAAATTCCCAATGAATTTAAGGCCCTGCTGTT
Organism: Protopterus annectens; assembly: GCF_019279795.1. NCBI lineage: Eukaryota > Metazoa > Chordata > Ceratodontiformes > Protopteridae > Protopterus > Protopterus annectens. The sequence goes on along the minus strand of NC_056728.1, from coordinate 723,786,978 downwards.
CTATGCAGTAGTAATAGGACCCAAAAGAGAAGTCAGCATTAAATCAAATTGTGGGATACAAAAATGCAGTAAGGGAAATAAGCATCGAATGGCTAATGTTGTGGTGTAAATGTAATTAATTATAAAATAGCAATTATATTTTCTAGTAGTGCAGAGACAATAGTAATGTGATAAAAATGGGATGAAAACAGTTTCTGCTTATAAGTGTCTTAACACCTGTGGGTTTTTTATCTTTCAAAACATGTACTTTACAGTGAAAGAGATAGAAATGTTTCATAGCATATTTTTCATAACCTTTGCTCTTCTAGGGTTAAAAGCCTGCCTTGATTTCTAGACTATTGCACTTTCAGTAGATACATATCATTTTTTCACTCCTTGATCTTTGAAACAAAGATATGTTCTTGTAGCTATAAGTAGCAGTTATGATGAGTATGCAACAATTCAGTCAAAGCATGCGGGTCACCTGAGGCATGCAACTGCTGAGATAATACCTATTTGTAATGGTATGGTAAGCAGGCTAATGAATTTCAGAACTACATACCTCATTTGTGTGGGGTGTGGATGGGAAGGTATGTGCCTGTTTGTGTGAAACAAATGGTCTGGTCAGACGTGATTGTGGTCAGACGCTGCTTCAGTAATGTTTTTGTGGTGTTCACCACAACACACAGAAATGTGCATGCGCATGCACACACACACACACACACACACACACACACACACACACACACACACACACACACACACACACACACACACACACACAATTTACCTCAGGACCGGCCCTTGTACTACTAATGGACAGAGGCAGCTTCTAAATGCCTTATCCCATGCACGAGGCCCCCCAAATTATCTATGATATGATCAAAGTTATTCTCATTAGGGGTAATATACAAATATTGTCCATGGAATGGGTAAGGCCAATCTATAACCGAATGGGACAGGTTATTTTGAAAAGAAAAAGAGAAATTGGCTTGGCTTAAAGTGCCCCACAAAATCATATAGCGTAGTAGTTACCTGTAAACCTACGTTCACACAAATACAGGTATACACACACACACACACACACACACACACACACACACACACACACACACACACACACACACACACACACACACACACACACACACACACACACACACACCATTTATCTCAGTCTCTGTCTTTCTGTCTGTCTGTCTGTCTGTCTCCCTGTCTGATAATATATGCAGCTAGTACACACTACATAACTATTTCCTCGAGGAGTCCAAATCTTTTGCCACCATTTGCTCTGTTCAATAATGTATCTCTATATAAAATGATGACAATTGCAAATCAGTTATCCCGAAATTATGACATAAAAAAGTTCCAAATCTTCTGCAATGTAAAGTGTTTTTTCAATAATGTCATTGCTAGCCATCTCCATAACATTCATTTATTCACAGCCACAATAAAAAGAAGTTATGTCTTTCCATAACGTTCCATCTGTGTTGTTGGTCTTCATCTATTCTTGACTTTTGGGAGTGCACAGTTCCAATCCTCAGAACGGATCCGGCTGATATATATCTCACATCAGCCAACACTCTCGAGCTGCTAGTCTAACCACAGTGCCCTTCATCACATCACCTCAGATCGAGTTTGCAATCATACTGAAGAAGGCACTCTCACTCCAGTCAGAAACCTTGTCCAAGGTATCCCTAACAGCAATAAAAACCCAGGACAGGATGTCGCTCCACCAGAAATCCAAAGGTTGGGCAGGCAGGAGGGACACAAGAATATATGAAGATCAACAACACAGATGGAACATTATGGTAAGACATAACTTCTTTATCTGATGTTGTCAGTCTTCATCTATTCTTGACTTGTGGGACAGAGTCCCCAGCTACCTTAGATCTTGGGAGGCTCTATGGAAGAATATTCCTGAGAACCATAGAACCAAAGGAGGTTCTCCCCCTGGAGACCATGTCTAATTTGTAATGAGTAATACAAGTATGTGGTTTAGTCCAAGTGGCAACTGCACAAATATCTGACATAGAAGCTTTAGAATGAAAAACAGCTGAAGTCACCACAGATCTGGTAGAATGTGCCTTCACTGGCCTAGGTTCACACACATTTTCTTTTGTGTAAATGAAGGAAATGCAATCCCTTATCCATCTAGCCAAAGTAACCTTAGAGACAGGTTTGCCCAAGGTTGCACTTGCAAAGGACACAAATAACTGTTCTTATATTCTAAGCTGTTTAGTTCTATCCAGATAAAAACATAATTGCCTGTGCACACCCAGAAGGTACAGGCAGTATTTGCCTTTATTAGAAAAAATAGGGAAAAATACAGGCAAGTCTATAGATTGATTGATATTGGTCTCTGAAATCACTTTAGAAAGAAAGGTCGGGTTTGTTCTGAGTGATACTCTGTCTGTGTAAAACTAAATAAGGAGGTTTAGAACAAAGAACCTGTATTTCAGAGACTCATCTCGCTGAAGTGACAGCTATGAGAAGCAATGTTTTTCAAGAAGGAAACTTTGTCACATGTAGCTGCGGGTTCAAAGGGAAGGGGGTTAATATATCAGATTGCAGTACAATAGTCAAGTTGAGCTGCATAGGGCATCAGCTTGAGGCCAGTGATCCTCTTGGTGAGGTACTTCTGTGGTTTTTCCAGTTGTTGCAGGTGTCTTGTAAGGTACATCCTAAATGGGGCATTGTACTCTATGATGGGTCTGATGAGTGATGCATAGTGGGGCCCAATGACCTCTTTTGATCTGTATGCAAACCCTTTTGAGATTAGGTGGGCCACATAGAAGGATTTTCTAACTACTTTGGCAATGTGATTATCAAAGGAGAGGTTACTGTCTACTTAGGTCCCCAGATCCCTTATTACGTCTTCCATATTTAGGGGGCTACCACCTATGTGGTAGTTTGTGGGTACTTTGTTTTTTCCAAAGGGGATGACTATGCACTTTTTGGCATTTAGCTTGAGGCCATGGTTTTGACACCAAGTATCTGTCTCAGTGAGACAATTTTGGAGGATGTCTGTGTCAGCCAGAGATTCAATTATAGCCCCTAGTTTGCAGTCTGCGAACTTGGTCAGCCATAGTCCTCCTGTGCTTGCCTGTACCTCTGAGAAGTATATACCGAACAGGAGGGGTCCTAAGACTGAGCCCTGGGGAATGCCACTTGTACCCGGTTTAGAGTCAGACCTAGCTCCCGCAACTCTAACCATGTGGGTTCTGTCCGTGAGTCAGTTGCCAACCCATCTCGTGACGTAGGGTTTATGTTCAGGCTGGTAAGCTTGTCTATAATACCTGAGTGGGTAATGGTGTCGAAGGCCTTTGTGAGGTTTAGGTAAGCTGTGTGGACCACCTTTCCCTCGTCTATAGCTTTGGTAACTGTCTCAAAGAAGTCCACCAGGTTTAGGAGGCATGATCTGCCCTTAACAAAGTCGAACTGGGTAGGGGCCAGTGTTTGGAGGTTTCCAATGTCTCTGTTAATGAGATCCATGATAATACACTTCATAGCTTTGCAGAACAAGCTAGTCAGGCTTATAGGCGATAATTCCTGGGGTCCGTTGTGGCTCCACCTTTGTGGAGTGGGAATAACCATTGCTGTGCGCCACTCTGTGGGCATGTAGCCTGTGGAGAGGCTGAGTTTAAACAGTGTGTTTAGGTGAGGGATTAGTTCATCTCTGAGCTCGTGTAGGATGCAGCCTGGGACACCATCCGGTCCCACTGATGCTGTGTTTTTGGCTTTGGAGAGGGCTGTTTTAACCTGAGTGTCTGTGATTTCAGGGACACTACATTCTTCTGGTATACTTATGGGGCTTTTAGGGGTGAGAGGGGGGTAAAGTTTGCACTGAACCTGTCTGCCAGGATGTTGGCTATATCAGTCGGTTCAGTGTATTTTGTGCCATTCTGCACTAACTCCGAGCAGATCTGAGAATTGCCACTTAGATTCTTGACATAGCTAAAGAATGCCTTGTGGTTAATATTGGAGTCCATGGCAATTTTTCTTTTGAAGCTAGCCTTGGATGATTTTATGAGGGAACGTAGTTTCTTGCTGATACTGATCAGGGATGTCTTCCCTTCTTGGGATTTTACTCTTTTCTGTACTTGTTTCCTTCTTTTATTGTATAGCTTGTTTATGGCGGGGTCCACCAGACTGGTTTCCTTTTCTTGGTGGAGTGAGTCTTGGCTTTGTTTGGGCTAGCACGATCCATGCATTCTTGTAGGTGCCCCTAGAGTGCATTAGTAAAGGATTTTGCAGCTTGAATAGCATTATCCTTTAGCATGGGGGCTTTGAAACTTCCCACCTCGGTCTTAAGTAATGTGAAGTTTGCTTTTGAAAAGTTTTTCATGGTGATTTCTTTGACCGGGAGTTGTGGTGGAATGTGGATATCCTGAGTGATTAGTTTATGGTCAGATCTAACCAGCGAGGGGTTGACCTCCGGTGTGGAACACCGGTCGCCCATGTTGGTGATGACCAGGTCCAATATGTTGTCACATCTGGTGGGGGTGTTGACCAGTAGATCCAGGGAGTTTGAGTTTATAAATTCTAGGAAATGTTGGGCAAGGGAGTTTGTAATTGAGTAGTTCTCCCAGTTAATGTTTGGGTAATTGAAATCACCCAACATCAGGATGTTTGGTAGGACCTTTATGTTTCCCAATGTTTCCAGGAATGCGGAGTGGGGGTCCTGGGACATGGTGGATGATCTGTAGCAAGCTATAATATGAATAGCAGTTTTTCCCATTGTTAGTGGTACGTGGATGAACTCTGAAGCATCGTGTTGTGTCACTAACCTGGAGGTGTGGGTATCCTTGATGAATAAGGATACTCCCCCACCTTTTTTGTTTTGGTCCAGGTGTTGTGGCCGAAATGTATGGTATGAGTTGTAGCCTGGTAGTGCTAGGGTGCTCTCTGGAGACTTAAACCAGGTTTCTGTTACTGCACATATATCGATTTTCTCCATACTGTGGAGTGCCTCGAGTGCATGCATTTTGAGGTTTAGACTTCTGGCATTGAGTAGCTTTACCCTCAGTTTTTTTGTTACTTGTGCTATTTATGGCGGTGGGTTTGTCTTTTGAGCAAAAAAGGCACTATGGGGGTGGCAAGAGCCTTGGCCAGTATTTGAAAGCCTAAGGGTGACAGGTGCTAGCCGTCTCTAGCAAAGCAGCGTGGCTTGTCGAGCATGTCATCCCAGGCTGACAGACACTGGATCCCCTTTGAATGACACCAGAAGCTTAGCCAATTTTCTTTTTTTTTTCTTAATGACATTTCAGCATACATATGCAACTATTTGCTGCAAAATTTGCATTCTGCCTGACATATCTCCATGTCCTCTCTCAAGCAGAAAGGCACTATGTTGCCAAAAAGCTTCCACAATGACCTCTTTCCCATGGTTACTGAAGGGGAGTTTTCTGGGATTGAGAGGCCTGGGTACCATAGTCATAGGTGACCTAAAACACAACAAAAGGATAATCCACAGAAGTATCACATAAATAAAAAAGTCCTGTTTCCAGATAAAACAGAAAAGGTAGCATGTCATTATTACCCACTGGATAAACATAAAAAGTGTAGATATTTGAAATATAAACAGCAGGAACTGTGTGGCTGTAATGTATTACATTCACACACATTCACACAAAAAGCAAGGCTAGATGCAAAACAAGGAGAGTAACAATAGCAATATATCCTAGTTTGTGCCAAAACACAAATGCAGCTTTGCTCCCCCACCCCCAAAAGAACAGGCAAATGATACATATTCCTAACAAAGCATCAGTGAAATGCTAAAAGTGCTCTCAAATGAACTGTTCCTGAAACATGTCTAGAGATTTAACATACAATATTCCATTTTAAGCTATTGCCAATGATGTATATCCGTGAAATGCCCCAACAAACATGGGCATGCCATCAGTACACTTGTAAGTAATGCATACAGATAAAAGTAGCATTTGCTAATATAAACAGAATTTTCTTAATGACGTTTCAGAATATGCAGTATATAGGTGAAAAATTTAAACATACCTTTTCAAGTTCATTAGTCTTCTGTGCAGATATATCCTAAAGTAATAGTCTCTTCTGTGTTCTCCACATAAACAAGTCTCCTCACCTTCAGGTTTGCTAGCTACATGGTTGCCATTTCATTGTCTATCTTCAGGTCTCTGTGCATGGTGAATAGAGTTCAATTCCAGACTTATGTAGAAATATTTCATGTGTACTAACAAATATTTTGTAGTGTTTATTTCATAAATTGATTTTCGCTTTTTATTTCAACTACTTTTCCCGTATATATATATATATATATATATATATATATATATATATATATATATATATACAATATATATATATATATATATATATATATATATATATATATATATATATAGTTTCTTTTTGTCCAATGTTTACAAGGTGCACGGCTTAGTGCAAATAAGGGAAACAAAGAAAATGAATGTCAGGTTTGGCTGTGCTTATCTCATTTGCGCAACAATTAGCAGTGAGCAAACCCAGACTAGTGGACCACATAGGAAGCAGACAGATCACCTGCAGACAGAGCATCAGTAAAAGTGTAAAGGTCAAAATGACATTGTTGCAATTTTTGCTTTCAATTGTGCAATACTGCTAAGTGGCATTGTGTGGTGGTTAGCAACATTCCCCAATGCCTGCACCACTGAAAAGATGCAGACAGAATGCAGACAGTTAATCACTGAAAACAGATACATTCATTTAATTTTGTTGGACACTGGGCAAATATGCTAAGTGGCGTTGTACAGCAGTTAACATAGATAACTTAAGAATGAGTAGGAAATTATGGAACTGTCATGTAACTAGTCCTGTGGTTCTGCTGCCACTGCACTAGCTGTGCCCTCAGGTAGTACTGCCCTGGCAGCTGATGCTGTAGTACCCTTCAAGAACAGTGGAGGAGGTGGGTATTTCTTCACCCGCCAGAAGATGCCAGGGTTAGTGCTTACGGTTGTGTACTGCACCACTGATGTACTCCTATGCTGGATGGAAAGGCTGTTCTCCCTCATGGTACATAGGAGGAAAAGAAATCAAGTGCTCCAGCTACCAGTGGAGAAAGGGGACAGTGATGACAGTCCAGTGGGTGAAGACTAGATTCTCACTGTCTTCATGTTTGACAGGTATGAGCCTGTGTTCTTCCCTCCCTCATCCCAATCATGGTTTTCCCAAACCTTTTGTATCCTCACTGTCTCTGTCTCTTGTCTTGCTTGTTTGCATTTGCTTCCTCACCTGCCCAACTTCCTTGATCCAGAAATACCAACTTCCCTTACCCAACATTCTTCTCGTACTGAATTTTAAAAAAATGGGCACCTGTCCCACAAAAAAATATCATCCCATATATAGCTCTCCATTTCACACATGTGTTTTCTTGACACATTTGATTCCATCCTGTTGGCTATACAGAAATATTACTTTGTTGTCACCCCTCTTTCTAGAGGTGACAGTCCAGGTTCAGCTAATATTCTGCACATGTTTTCAGTTTTCACTGTTCAAGAAATGGATCTCCATGATTATTTCCTACCTCCCACTGCACATTCCTGTATTGTTTTTTCTTTATTTTCCTCCTGCTTGCTTCCCATTTTACCACTTTTCTATCTACTCCATTTAACACTTATAACCTGAACAAAAAAAACAGAATCACACACAACACACATAAGTACCAGCAAAAACAATGGATCCCTTCCTTTTTTGGCCTCTGTGTTTGTGCGAAGTTTGGAATTGTGCCCCAATGCCAAGCAGTATTGAGTGGCCCTATAGTGCTCTGGTTACCTCCATGCAATGCCACTTACCCCTGCAACACTATACCAACACAACAACACATGTACTACAAAGAATTAATGTCATTGCATTATCACTGTTTACTTAAAAGTATTATATACATCTGGATTCAAACCCAGTATAATCTGGGCTCAAAAAAAATGTGTCAGTGCAATTACACCTGCCGTCACAGAGTCAGATAATCAGCAGGTGTGTTTCGTACACTCAGTACTAACTCTCAGAATGTTTTCAACAAGCCCCACATTTGCACATTGCTTAAGTACACACAAACAGGGAAAGTAATGGAAATTTATATATTGCATGTGCAAACACTTTGACAACCATCGCTGCTCACTGCTTAGCTATGCAAAGTCACTATTAGCATGTATTAGTACTGTTTACTGCCCATTTACTCTTTATGCCATGAAACTACATGTGGAGTATAACAAATAGAAGGCCCGATCTAACAACATGTCACATATTTACAGTGCAGCCATATGTTGCCTTCCCCCATGCATTGCAACCCTTGTCTCTCAGTACTTGTTCACAAATATATTAACTACACTACATAAATTAATAATGTGTGATATACAATGCACATCAATCTGATAACATGCAGAACTAGAACTATCTTCACAGTTAAACATGCCTACACCTCCATCAACTGACCTGGGGGACTATTGACCCATAAACCTAATCACTGTTATCTATGAGGCTATGGAAAGAATCATCATGGACCTTATCCACAAGGACATAGGCAACCTTCAAAAATCTTGACCCAACCCATTTTGGTTTTGTCAAGAGTAGATCTTGCTTATTAAACCTAGTGGCCTTCTCTGAGAATGTCACTAAAGCCCTGGATGATGGAAAACTGTACATATTTCCTATCGTGATTTAGTCAAAGCCTTTGACACAATCCCCTATTCAGGTGTGATAGAGAAACTCTCCCATTTGGGGATTAACCCATACATTACTAGATAGGTAGCCAACCGACTCACCAACAGAATGTACACTGTCATAGTTGGGGAGTTCACATCCACCAGTAGACCAGTTACCAGTGGAGTACCACAAGGATATGTGCTAAGCCCTCTCCTACTTGGAAACTATTTCTCTGAAGTCCTGGTGGAGGTAGATGGCCTGTGGCTTACCAGGTTTGCAGATGAATGTAAACTGCGTGCAATCATATAGAGTCCCCCAATGATGTTAACATTTAATTTATTTATTTTATTTTATAACGTGTTACTGAAAGGGCTGAGATAGACAAATGATTGGTGCTAAACTCATGGACTAAAACTTAACACACAAAATGCCTCTTTGTCCCCTTTGACAAAGAATTAACCCCTGCTAATGATAATATACATAGCAACCCTCTAAGCTCAAATTCAGTGGTGTGTGACTTGGGAACACAGGTTGACAGCAATCTAAACTTCAATTACCATGTGTCCATAGTGGTAAGAAAAGTATTCTACATTGCACACCTCATAAATAAGGCCATTACATCCAAGACCAAGGAGGTCATAACTCTGTTGCACTCTACACGTATCAGACCACTAACTGAGCACAATGCTCCCTTCTGTATGTACCTCACCAGAGACCTGCATCAAGTGGAGAGACCACAGAGGTTTCTGACCAAGAGAATCCAAGACCTCCAAAACATGACATACATGGAAAAACTGAAAGCCCTGACACTGTACTCAGTATCATACAGGTTGCTGAGAGGTGACCTATGCCTAACCTACAGAGTAGTCTTGGATCCTGCCATAATGGAAATACTGGACATCTGCAAATCAAATGGGAAAATAATAACTTGCTTCAGAGATCTTAAACTAGCCTATGACATAAACAGAACATGCTGGAGAGACAGATATATCTCCCAGTGATTGCCACTCCTCTGGAATAGGCTCTCACTGGATGTGAAGCAGAGCTCCTCAATGACCATATTTAAATACAACCTTGACAACTGGATGGGTGACCATAAATTCACCCCGGGGGTGGCATCTATGTCCCTCATGGACAGGGCCAGCCAGTGCTGATCATAAAATCATTCTGCTAACAATGACCATCTAACTGTGGTTAATAAGGGTGCTTGGGTTTTTACATGGCTAGGCTTGTAAACACCCTAGGACCATTAGCCTAGTAACCTCCTATGAACCCATGAGCCTATGCAGGCCTTCCAACATCTTCTTTCCTACATCCACTGCTGATGTCATCCACTTTAAGTTGTCCTGCAGCCTGTAAAAGTCAGACTTACGCCGTGACACTTGCATAAAGTACTGAGGTCTGTAGTCTGTATACTTAGGTAGGGTGTTCTGTTCTCACTGCAGTCAGCTGTGTGTGTATGTGTGTGTGTGTTTGTGTGTGTGTGTGTGTGTGTGTGTGTGTGTGTGTGTGTGTGTGAGAGTGTGTGTGTGTGTGCGTGTGTGTGTGTGTGTGTGTGTGTGTGTGTGTGTGTTTGTGTGTGTGCATGCATACATGTGTGTGCCTAGCCAGAAGGGCATAAGTGTGTATCCTACAGTTACAATTCCAAACTCATGGATTGACTGTATTTTGACACTTGCACATGCCTGCACATCCATTTCATGCAGGTCTCACAACATCTTCTCTCCAACATCCATTGCTGATGTCATCCACTATAATCTGTCCTGCAGCTTTGTAAAAGACTTTTGCCATGGTGCTTGCATAAAATACTGTGCTTTATAGTCTATATATTTAGGTAGGAGGTTCTATTCTCACTACAGCAACTGTGGTGTGTGTGTGTTTGTGCACTTGCTTGACATTACAGAGAGTCTTTAAAACCAGCATGTGGGAAACTGTTATTACCATAGTCTCCTGACACTGTTGATGTCATCCACTATAAAGTGTTATCTGAGACACTCTAAGTCAGACTTGAGCTGTGGCACTTGCCTTAAATACAGAGTTCTGTAGTCTGTGTACTTAGGTAGGGGATTCTGTTCTCACTGCAGTCAACTGGTGTGTGCCTGTGTGTGTTTGTGCACTTGTTTGACATTACAGAGAGCCTTTTACACCAGCATGTGAGACACTGTTATTGCCATATTCTCCTCATGAAACACTGCTGGTGTCATCAGTTATATCTGATGTGTGGATGTGCACTATTCCCACCAGGGCAGAGTCAGGGACTGGCCTGGAGGCCAGGCAGAAGTCACCTCATCCTGTACAGTACTTATGACAGTGATGTAACTTTCAGTTTATCCACCTACATCATGGCATGGTTTGCAGGCTTTGTGTTTTTTTGGTGAGGTACATGCAAAAGAGAGCATTATACTCTATTAGTGTTCTGATGAGGTTTGAGCATAGTGTTGTAATATAATACTGAGTTCTGAATACGATGGTTTGACTTATGTGCACAATATAGGCTTTCAATGGTTTACCTTTGAAAGGTTGAAATCAACCTACCAAATGGCCCTTTGTGTGAACCGGAATGACGAAAATCGTCATACTGTTTCGCACCGAAGTTCAAAAATCAGCAAATTGAAAACCAGATTCACTGATTTTCGAACTTCAATTCAAAGACAAAGTGTAATGCAGGGGGGCTGCACCCCCCTGCACCCCCCATGTGGGGGGCTGTGCCCCCACCCCTCCTACTCCGAGGTCGCACTACAGTGGGGAAAGGGTCCACTTCCCGATCCCCACTATAGTGCACCTTGCACCAAAAATGACGAATCTGCAATGAGCAAACGTTACTATGCATTCACTCATTGCACATTCGATGCATTCTGTTTTCGGCTTTCCAAAAACTTGAAAAAGTCCTTTCAGACTTTTGTATTTCATTCATGTGCATTACACACGTAAAGGTAAACCACTTTCAATACCAGTGTGGACACTTGGTGTTCGAAGTTCAATTTGCTATCTACGTGTGTTCCCAGGTCTTACATCACTGGGTTTCAGCCCAGTGGGACTGTTGTCAATGCTGTAATTAGCAGGGAACACTTTGCAGAAGGACAAAATAAAGACACATTTTTGCATTTATTTGTAGACTGTGTGGCTTTGTTACCAATTATTTGTCTGTGTTAGCCCCTCCTGTAGTATGTTATCACTGGTGGATTCAGTTATTGCACTCAGTATGCAAGAAGCAGCAAATGTGGTAAGCCAAAAGCCATATACTTTAGCCTGAACTGTTGAGTAATCGATTGCAAACAGTAAAGGGCCAAGCACAGATCCCTAGGTATGCCAATGGTGACAGCTGTACTGGTACCTGTTTATTCACCAATGTTTACAGTATGTATTCTGTCAGTGAGCCAGTTGGTTACCCATGTAGTAACATAAGGGTTTATCCCTAGCTGGAAGAATTTCCCAATGATACCTGTGTAAGGGTTTGTGTCCAAACCCCAGGCCAGATCAGACTAGGCAGTATGTACTGTTTTACCTTTACTGAGTCCTATCAAACAGAGTCAGTGGGTTGTGACAACATCTCAGATCGACTACAGTGTGGCTCTGCATATACACCTTTCTGACACTGTTGAATACACACTTCAACATGAACTCCACACAGATTATCTGCCAGTATAAAGGTGTACATCAACATGCATCCAGCTAAGCTGGGGGGACCGCACCTTATGCATGCATATATAGATACATCCTGACTCCCATCATCTATGAGGAAGACCAACATGTCATCATGGACCTTTTCTAAATGGATACTAGTAATATCCCGGTTGTGTGCAACAGAACTGTGTGAGTTGTTAATGCTACATCATGTCTTTTACATCTGTTAGATGTCCTCAAAGAGGCCAGTGAGGGCATGCATGATGACAACACTCATCCTTTTGAACTTGACAAGCCCAAAGCATTTGACACAGATCCACAGTGAGGTATTCACTCAGCACTGTCAGATGTGGCCATAGACACCTATATCACCAATTGGGGAGACCACCGTATCACATGCGTGGCATCTAAATATGTTGAAATGTGTGAAGTAGACCTATATCTCAGGTCCAGTGATCAGTTCTGTACATCAGGGCTGTCTACTAGGCCCTTTCCTGTCCATTATTTAAGTCACAGACATCACGAATGACATACACATCCTGTGTCCAACCAGCTGTCTGAAGGACTACTGATTGTGAGCAATTATTGACTCCAACTGTGATATTAGTATAATACAGACAGAATCAACACACAATAGATTGCTGCCACAGCCATAATAACACCAACAATAAAACAAAAACACGGCGGGGGGGGGGTTGTTACTTCACAAAAACAAACACACAACCTAAGGATAATGTAGACATCACACCCTATAATCATACCAATAGGTATGTGCCCTGTGTCCTGGTGTAGATGGTATGTGGAACATCCACCAACATGTGACCAAAGTGCTGACTGCTCCCTCATATGTAGCACAACTACTGAGTATTGAAGGACTTCCACATCATAAGCCATAATGCTTCCATAACTGAGTACAATGCACACTTCTGATTGTACCTTCCTACATATCTTCCAGTAATTTGTAAACGTAAGTGTACCACCTTTGCCACAGTGACCTGTCATACATCTTAATGGTCATAGCTAGGTATACTTTTTGTGGCATAAACATTACTGTCTGATGGTGTGGAATCCCCATCAAGTTGTTATACCAGATGTATGTGTGATACCGGTTCCAGTGATGCACACACTACATACATAGCTGTTTGACAACATTACTGGCATGGGTAGCATTTGTGACAGTGTGGATTGTGTTATATATATATATATATATATATATATATATATATATATATATATATATATATATAGGTCCCCTTCAAAACATCTAAAACCCATAACATCTAATTTTATAACATTGAGACCAGAACATCTAAAACCCATAACATTGAATTTCATAACATCTAACAGTACAAATGACATGAAAATAACATCCCCTCCACATATAATGACACCAAACTACCAAACACACTTTTTGCTATGTTTCTGTAGGGGGTCTTGATACAGTGGGGTTAGGAAATTAACTTTTTTCTACTGTAGTGCGATCTTGCAGCTGGTATATTTATTTTACAGGGGGTGTAGCGGCCCCTGCAGAAACGTAGTAAAAAGTGTGTTTGGTAGTTTGGTGTTGTTATATGTAGAGTGGATGTTATTTTCTTGTGATTTGTAGTGTTAGATGTTATGAAATTCCATGTTATGGGTTTTAGATGTTTTGGGTTTTAGATTTTCTGGTCTCAATATTATGAAATTAGACGTTATGGGTTTTAGATGTTTCAAAGTAGACCTATATATATATATATGTCATGCACACCAGTCAGCTAACTTGTATTGATCATACAGGTATAGCAGTGTCCCTCCTAACACCTCCAGCAGATGTTATAGTGTCAGGACAGTATGCGTGATTACCCTCACAGAATGCAGACATGTCATAATAGTTGTGCAAGTATGTTTATGAAGAACCATCTTTGATCACTCCAGTTCACATATGTTGTGTTAGAGACATCAGATTACTGGTGGTATTGCTGATATTGTCCATAATTGTGTGTGCTTCTTTTGCTGTTGTCCATGAGCTTTTACCTGTGTCCCACTTGCTGGAGACCTCTGCCGAGATTATATCCATATTCAAGCAATTCAGTTTGCACAGCTTCACAATATGTACCCTACCCCACTTGTCTGTCGCATCCCTGATAGATGTCCAATGCATTTTTCATGTAAGGATGCTTATCTCACACAGACATCTTCCCCATTGTTATGCCACCTTGTGTGACAGTCACATAATACACATTTTCACTGTGGTGTCCATACTGTACAATATTGATATGTGATTGGTGTTGCTGCTACAAATGTCTTCTATTAATATGCACTCATCTGCTGTACATTAGTTATTTCACCTGTCCTCTTTCCCTGTGTTCATTCCTACAATTCATCTGTGTGTCTCTATTCAATACACACACTTCCCCTGAGTGTTTATTTTACATGGCAGTCCATGTACCCTTACAGATCATTTATAAAATTTTGGTACAGAATGCCTGGAATAAGATTTCACTATGCTCTTCACTGTATACACTGTCCTGTACAGTGTGTAGACCATATACATAACTATATGTTAAGCCTTGGTAATCACTGTGGCATTCCATGCAATCCCGCTAACCTACTGTACTCTGAGGTAAACAGATTTGCTATCTGTGTTGCTTTACATGGTAACCTGGCTGGCAACACAGTTGCCAGCCATGAAACAATGCTTATTTACGTTTAAACGCAGCGTGTGGCATGAATATGTAATTAGTGCTGCTGCTTGCCACGCATCATCATGCAAACAGGTAAACTCCATTTAGGCTTTGCATGAAGCCTACATGGAGTTTATTGAATCCCAGTGTTTGTGTAAAAACACAGGGTCCGAAGATCTAATAGATTCATAGGTAAGTATTAGGCTAGATGCCCTTGTGGGCCATTTTAAGCCTAGCCATTTTCCCTCAAAGATGAAAATCCAACCCTGTACCTTGTGTCTGTGAGGTCAGCACCTTAACTATTATAACAATCCTTCTCCCAAGTAAGGTTGTTGTTAAACCCAAGCTTGTGTTATCTAGCTAGTTTGTGATATACAAAGCAATGCAATTATTTAATATTCATTTTGATTAAAGAATTACATGGCTAATAGCCTGAGAAATGTCCACCATAAATTACTAGGGGTGGGAACCAACAGTCCTTGGATAACACAGTCCATGGATTCATTTCCAGTGTGCCATGTATGGTAAATAGAGAAGCAGATTAAAGGTGGACATATTACTTGGCCTGGTACTGTTCTAACATGAAATCTGAACTTGTTAAACTCCATTAATTCAATGCCAATGAGCACCCCTGTGATGATACCACAAAGTTCGCACCAACTCACCTTTATGATCTTGACAACTTGTTACTTCAGCAAGGCATATTGACAAGTACAGTATTTGAGAGACCACTCAACTGCAGCTGAAGCATTGACTGGTTGGCTGTCAGCAGCCCTAACACTATTTTGCATATTGGTGTGCTGACAGATGTAATAAGTGATCATCTCACAACAGTTATTTTATGGGTCCTTACAAAAGTTTGTAAAATCCAGCGCCATCATCTCACTTGTAATACAATAATGTTAGTTGTATACCAGTTTAGTCTTCATACTTTGTGCACCCAATTGGTCTCTGCTGCACAGGTTTCCATTAAATGAAGGTGCTGAATATTCCATTTCTCTTTTCCCAAACCTCCTAAAATGTCATTCTAGTATACAAAATGTATGTCGGACCCATACTTTTACTCTGAATCTCAACTAACATTATGACTTCAATATCCAGCAGCTACACGTGGAATATGACCACAAACCCAAATTGGCAAAGGCCATAAAAGCTTCATGAATGCATGCAATCAAGTAATGACAGCAATACAATACTAATTAGTAAAAAATCCTGTTTCTCAAATCAACAATAATAGGATGTGAATAACATATTCAAAATTTCAAGTGTTACTTGATCAGCTTCTCCATCCAGGTTATTCCCAAAGTTTGTCACACTATGCTGATCTTGATGAAAATGTGGTGGCTGCTGATTTGTCTGAAACTTCTATGATTGTGCACAATCTCACTGGCAATAATCCTACTGGAGGGGCAAGAGTAATTTCTCATTACAATTGTCGCCATCATTAAGACAGTAAACCAATAACTGGAATACAACTTTCTCAAAAAACTAAATATTTGTTTCAGCTGCAGATGAAAACTTTGCCTCAAAGTACACTAAAATTGTAGCATTGTGCATTGTCAAGATTGTTGAAAAATGTTAATAAATTGTAAATAAGTTGGCAGAATGTCCCTTCTCAATTGACATATCTTTAATCTGAAAAATGCAAATGACATATATATATATATATATATATATATATATATATATATATATATATACATATTAGATATCATGATGGTAATGAAAGAGAGACTTAGTAAAGTCTTTGCAGGTTAAAATACATGTGCTTATAACTCAGTTATGTAAATCAAGAGCCAGAGAAACTGATAAGTAAACTTGGTGAGTTTGACGTCTTAGTCATGGATGAGCGGACAGCAAGTCTAAGTCATGTAATGAAAACCCACAACTGTTCCTGAGAGAATGAATAGAAAAGAAACACCAGCAACACTAATACCTTTTATAATGCAGATATTTAAGTCCAATACAAAAGCATACAATTTCAAAACATTTTTAAATTAAAAATTAAAAAACAAAATGGGGGACCTTAAGTAGTCACTTCAAGAATCCACTGACAGATGTCTCCAGAACTTCCCAATGAATTTAAGGCACTGCTGTTCTATGCAGTAGTAATAGGACCCAAAAGAGAAGTCAGCATTAAATCAAATTGTGGGATACAAAAATGCAGTAAGGGAAATAAGCATCGAATGGCTAATGCTTTGGTGTAAATGTAATTAATTATAAAATAGCAATTATCTTTTCTAGTAGTGCAGAGACAATAGTAATGTGATAAAAATGGGATGAAAACAGTTTCTCCTTATAAGTGTCTTAACACCTGTGGGTTTTTTATCTTTCAAAACATGTACTTTACAGTGAAAGAGATAGAAATGTTTCATAGTGTATTTTTTCTACCTTTGCTCTTCTAGGGTTAAAAGCCTGCCTTGATTTCTAGACTATTGCACTTTCGGTAGATATGTATAATTTTTTTCACTCCTTGATATTTCAAACACAGATATGTTCTTGTAGCTATAAGTAGCAGTTATGACGACTATGCAACAATTCAGTCAAAGCATGCGGGTCACCTGAGGCATGCAACTGCTGAGATAATACCTATTTGTAATGGTATGGTAAGCAAGCTAATGAATTTCAAAACTACATACCTCATTTGTGTGGGGTGTGGATAGGAAGGTATGTGCCTGTTTGTGTGAAACAAATGGTCTGGTCAGACGTGATTGTGGTCAAACGCTGCTTCAGTAATGTTTTTGTTGTGTTCACCACAACACACACAAATGTGCATGCACACACACACACACACACACACACACACACACACACACACACACACACACACACACACACACACACACACACACACAATATACCTCAGGACCGGCCCCTGTACTACTAATGGACAGAGGCAGCTCCTAAATGCCTTATCCCATGCATGAGGCCCCTCCAAATTATCTATGCTATGATCAAAGTTATTTTCATTAGGGGTAATATACAAATATTGTCCATGGAATGGGTAAAGCCAATCTGTAACCAAATGGGATAGGTTATTTTGAGAACAAAAAGAGAAATTGGCTTGGCTTAAAATGCCCCACAAGATCAGCTAGTGTAGTAGTTACCTGTGAACCTACATGCACACAAATACAGGTATAAACACACACACACACACACACACACACACACACACACACACACACACACACACACACACACACACACACACACACACACACACACACCATTTATCTCAGTCTCTGTCTTTTTGTCTGTCTGTCTCTCTCCCTGTCTGATAATATATGCAGCTAGTACACACTACATGACTATTTCCTTGAGGAGTCCAAATCTTTTTCCACCATTTGCTCTGTTCAATAGTGTATCTCTTTATAAAATGATGAAAATTCCAAATCAGTTATCTCAAAATTATGACATAAAAAAGCTCCAAATGTTCTGCAATGTAAAGTGTTTTTTCAATAGTATCATTGCTAGCCATCTCCTATCACATTCATTTATTCACAGCCACAATAAAAAGAAGTTATGTCTTACCATAACGTACCATCTGTGTTGTTGATCTTCATCTATTCTTGACTTTTGGGGGTGCACAGTAGTTCCAATCCACAGAACCGATTCAGTTGATATATATCTCACATCAGCCAACACTCTTGAGCCGTTAGTCTACCCACAGTGCCCCTCATCACATTACCTCAGATCGAGTTTGCAATCATACTGAAGAAGGCAATCTCACTCCAGTCAGAAACCTTGTCCAAGGTATCCTTAACAGCAATAAAAACCCAGGACAGGATGTCGCTCCACCAGAAATCCAAAGGTTGGGCAGGCAGGAGGGACACAAGAATATATGAAGATCAACAACACAGATGGAACATTATGGTAAGACATAACTTCTTTATCTGATGTCAGTCTTCATCTATTCTTGACTTGTGGGATAGAGTCCCCAGCTACCTTAGATCTTGGGAGGCCCTATGGAAGAATATTCCTGAGAACCATAGAACCAAAGGAGGCTCTCCCCCTGGAGACCATGTCCAATTTGTAATGAGTAATACAAGTATGTGGTTTAGTCCAAGTGGCAACTGCACAAATAGAAGTTTTAGAATGAAAAACAGCTGAAGTCACCACAGATCTGGTAGAATGTGCCTTCACTGGCCTAGGTTCACACACATTTTCTTTTGTGTAAATGAAGGAAATGCAATCCCTTAACCATCTAGACAAAGTAACCTTAGAGACAGGTTTGCCCAAGGTTGCACTTGCAAAGGACACAAATAACTGTTCTTATACTCTAAGCTGTTTAGTTCTATCCAGATAAAACATAATTGCCTGTGCACACCCAGAAGGTACAGGCAGTATTTGCCTTTACTAGAAAAAATCAGGAAAAATACAGACAAGTCTATGGATTGATTGATATTGGTCTCTGAAATCACTTTAGAAAGAAAGGTCGGTTTGTTCTGAGTGATACTCTGTCTGTGTAAAACTAAATAAGGAGCTTTAGAACAAAGAACCTGTAATTCAGAGACTCCTCTCGCTGAAGTGACAGCTATGAGAAGCAATGTTTTCCTAGAAGGAAACTTTGTCACAGGTAGCTGCTAGTTCAAAGGGGAGTTTACATAATAGATTGCAGTACAATAGTCAAGTCCCATGTCAGTAGGGGATCCTTGAAAGGGGGGCTTTAAATGGATGGTGCCTTTAAGAAAAACCTTACAGAGCCTGTGGGAGATTAAAGGCTGGTCATCGATACCATTATTGAAATTTGAAATAGCTGCTAAGATAACCTCAATTGTAGTAGCAGAAGCTCCATTTATCAAAAATGGTAGCTGGAAACTATGAACTTCTACTGGTGCTGAAAAAGATCCAGACCATTATCAAAAGCCCAAATAGGAAATCTCCTCCATTTACTATGGTAGAGATTCCTGCTGGATAGTTTATGGGATGCCAACAAAATGTGTCGTACAGGAGAAGGAATTTCATTATACCTGGTGACTAATGGAATTGGAGAAACCAAGCAGTTAGCTTGATAATCTGAAGATTGTGGGGACTAGTCCCTGAGGATGGCACAGAAGGTCTGGAACTGGGTCCAGAATCCATGGGTTGTGAAGTAGATGAGGCCAAAGGAAAGGAAACCATATCTGTCGAGGCCAGTAAGGTGCAATAAGGATCACTTTGCTTCTCAACCCCTGGCTGTCAGGATCTGATCCCCCAGCCTGACAATATCCACTACCGAGAGACTTCTGGTAGAACAAACGGACATCCAAGAAGGAAACTTGGGTCTTTCCATGAAAGGGCTAGGGAGTTGTCCAACAAAGGGACCCAAGGGGAAATAAGTGGTTCTGGGTTGGATAGAAATAAGTGGTCCTGGGTTGGATAGAAACATCTGGCTTCAGCAGCATCTACAGGACCATGGGGGATATTGGTGCCACCACAGCCATAATAACAGTTGATGCAGGTATCAGAACCATAGTGGTCAATGATTTTGTAATTGTTGTGGTCAGTGTTGATGGCACTGGTAAAGCTCTCAGTGCCAAAGATTCAGACTTTTCTGAAAGCTTCGGAACTTTAGGTTTCTGTTCCGAAGAGGAGCCTTCTGATGCATGTTTTTGCTTCTTAACAGTTGGTGCCCAAAGAGACGTCAGCACTGAATGGGAGGATTTTGATCCAGAGGCCGGAGGAGACTGGTCAGCCTTGGACAAGGCTTCTCGAATGGGGCTTTAAGGATCCCTTTGAGAATGAGCTTGTTTTTCCTTTCTGCCAGAGTTCTGTTGCTGAAACCCTGGCAGATTGTACAGTCAACAGACAAGTATGAAACACCCAAGCAGTGCACACAATGTTCATGATTATCAGAGTTTGGCATTTTTCTGCCACACTCTGTACATTGTTTGAAGCCCTTAGTGGAACTTTTTGTTTTTTCCACCATCATCGTGAATAAAAAGGGCAGGAGAGGCAGAGAGAAATAACAGAAAGAGGAAGAACAGAAAAGGAAATTCAGTCACACCACAAGAAAAAAATCTATCAACGATGGCAGAAAGGTTACCAATAGTAAAGACAGAGAGAGAGGGGAAATGGAAACAACTACCAACAAAGGTAGAGGGAAAAAATACCAACGGTAAAGGGAAAACACACCCTCACAAGGGTAGACCAAGAAATTTAAACTAGAGAATAAAAGGAATCAGAGAACTATTAAGGATATAAAGAGTATATAAAAAATTTCACATAGCTACGAGAGAGGAACTGGCCAACACATCTTGTCATAAGAGTGACAAACGGATTCTGAGGTAATGTGCAGAGGGTTACTGTGGGTAGACTAGCAGCTAGAAAGATTTTTGGCTGATGCGAGCCATATATCGGCAGGATCGGTTCAGAGGATCAGACCCATACACCCCAGAAGTCAAGAACAGATAAAGATTGAGAACATCAGACCTCTAATTTAGAAGCTACAGTATAATAAAAACTAAAATTACCACCTGTCCCATGTGTTAAAGGTCAATCCTGATTTGGGGAGATGTGGACATAAAAATAGCAAATGTCTTGATACTACAGTAGAGGAATTATACACAAAATGTTCATTATTATTCAAAAATATGCATGCTGATTGAACAGGGAAATTGACATGTAAAGTGCAGATCAAGCATTCTCTTCATGAACAAGTCTGCACTCTAAACAAAGCTTCAGTAGCTGGAATAATGGTAAGAGCCATACACACTTAAGAAAAGATAAAAGACAAGTTGAACAAGCTCCTTGCTATAGAAAAGCTTCACTAGGTTCCATATCTTCCCCTTCTTGGTCTGTTGATCTTCTTCTTCTTCTTCTTCTTTTGGCTTTTCCTGGTTAGGGGTCACCACAGCAGATCAACTGTCCGCTCATGATTGGCAGTGGAGTTTTACAGTGTCGAGTTGCCAGTCCGGCACCCAACCTTCCACAGAAGGCACGCACATGCACGCACTCATGCCTAGGGCCAATTTGTTGTGTCCTACAGACAACTAGTACTGGAACAATGTACAGGAGAAAGCATGACTTTATGATAGGAAGACTTGCAAGAAGTGAGCACCTCGTGTGTCTCCTCTGCACATCAACGATTCACTGTGCAGGTGTTGCCCTCATGATCAAACCATACCAGTTGTGGGAAAAGCCAGCATCATCCACGGCTAACTTTCTTTTAAACATTGCAGAAAATACAGTAGTCCCATATTATGTTGCTGCAAAATATATTTGTTTATTTCTTAATTATCTGCTTTATTTATCATCACTTTGTATGTAATGCTACTAATGTTACCTGAGCATTTGGTATGTTGTACAACTAATAATGTAAATAGTTCTCATGGACAAGGAAACAGAACAGCTAAATTACATGAACCATGTGTTGTACTGTGATAAAACTAAAAAAAATATCTTCATCAAAGTTAGACTCTTTTCAAATGATATTTTCTAAAGTGGCTTTGAATAAGTGTCTACACAACATAGTTTACAGAAACTGAAAAGGATAAGTAGGAAGGAATGCAAAAAAATCTCATATCCTGGCTGGTTCTGGAAGAATAATACCCATGGGAAAAGTCAGCACACTCACTCTTTGTTGACACCCAGAAGTATGATTCCTAGCAATGCTGGACATCTTTGTTTAAGTGGTCTCTTTGAATGTAAAGTCCTATGAGACATTGCATGGGTTGTCAGATGAGACAGTGTCCTTACTAATACTTGCAAAAATAACATTTGTCAATGTAGAGTGTTGTTTTCCATGGAGACAAACTGCAGTAATAGGGCTGAATAATGTGTGGTCAACAAAATGATGCACTTCCTCTATCTAGCATTACTAATGAGTATAATTAATGCAGCACATAGGCAGGAATGTGAAGTCCACTTTCTCAGGGCCAGCCATTTCATGGTGTTAAAACTGATGCTAGGTGATTTGGTCACATGAACTAATGTCAGAAAAATAGGCATGGGTATTTACCAGTGATAAGTGAATTAAAGGCCTGGTCTACTTCAACCTATGCCAGAGACCCATGCTAATGACAAGAGAGGTCTATGTGTCTATATTGGTCAGTGTGTGCCCACCATAAAGCACAACAGTGCACAATGGCCAGAGTCAATTTTCCCAGCTTGGGCTAGCTGTGGTAGCTCTGTTGAGTGAAAAGTGAATGCAAAATCAGTCAACCTGTCAAACATGAAACTAAAGATTGCAACACTCACTGTAGGTTCACTGACAGGGTGTAGCTTAAAAGTGGATGACATGATGGTAAGGAGAAGACTGGACATCTGTGTATTCGGGAGACATGTTGGAAGGGCAGTGCAGCAAAGCCACCTGGCTTGGGATCCTGAATTAACTACTCTTGGGGAAGGCAGACAAGAAATAGGAAAATTGCAGTGTGGAAGTGTCTTCCGAAAACATTGAGGGATGTCATCAGACTTAGTGACAGACTCATGGAAATCAGACTCCAGTTTAAAGATAAGGCAGTGTACATAATCTTACTCTGTGCTTCTCAGCACGGTTGTGATAGTGAGAAAAAGAGTGCATTCAAGCAGCAGTTGCATGACCTACTAAATAAAGCAGGACAACATAAGTTGATGGTGATAATGGAACACTGAATGCTCATGTTGGGACAGACAGAGAAGGATATGAGGACTACCTGGGCCCATATGGGTGGGGCAACAGTAAAAAAGAATGATAGGCCATTCTAGATTTCTGTTTGGAAAATGGGTTAATGGGGACCAACACATGGTTTATCAAGAGATACAATCACAAGATCACATACGTAAGTCGTCAACATGTAACTCAGAAAGACTTCCTTTTAGTAAGGAAGGGGCATTGGGGTAGAATCAGAGACTCCAAAGCCTTTCTCAATGAAACAATTGGACTACAGCATAACCCACTGGTGGCCACAATCACCTGCAAGCAGTGGTCAGAAAAGACTCTAAGGCCAATATAGGCTGTAGACGTGGAAGTTGACTGGAATGAAAGCACAAGAGATTAAGGAAATACTCAGGGGTCTAGAACCTCAGGAAGAAGTGAAAATGCATAGAAGTGAGGGAGAATGGTAGCATCTCAAAACACCATGTGTGAAGACTACAGAACATATATGTTGTGAATCGAGGTATGGAAATAAAGTACATAAGGAAAGTTGGTGTTGGAATGCAGAAGTCCAGGAAGTTATTAAAAGAAAGATGGAGTACAGAAAAAGTAGGGGAAGGAAAGGACAGATCAAGCCAAACAGGAATACTGGTTGGTTAACAGAGAATCCAAGAGAGCAGCAATAGTAGGAAAAAAACAAGGTATCAGAGGCACTCTACCATCTTTTGAGAAGCGATTCGGCAATATGGCATAAAGAAAGATAAAGAAGGCAGTCATCAGACACAATTTGTACAGAATGTCAGAAAAAAATGCTAATTAGACTATTGATATCAAAGATAGCTGGAAAGAGTAGTTCAAGCAACTTCAGAATGAAGAGAAACACAGAAGCTGTACTTTCTTATCCACAAATACAATGAAATAGGAAGAAGAGCCCACCCTAGAAGGAGTAAGAGCAGCACTAAGAAAAATGAAGTTTGTGAAATCAGCAGGCTTATGTGAGGTCATAGCAGATGTGATCAAGATGTTGACTGAGTTAGAGAAGAAATGACTTCTAAGGATATTCATAGCAGTATGGCAAGAAAGGCATATCCAAGATGACTGGAGAATAAGCATCTTAACACCAGTGTGCGTGAACAAAGGGGAAATACACAAGTGTGGGCAGTATAGAAGTATCAAACTCCTGACACACTGCATAAAAGTGCTGGAGAGGGGGATTGATAAACCAGTACATGGACTAGTAGAAAGTAAACAGGAGATGAGCATTTTGGATTCAGATCAGAATGCAGCACAACTGACCTGATGTTTGGAGTGAGACAAATAATGGAGAAGCTAGAGATAAGGAAAGAGTCCAGCTGGGCATTCGTAGACATGGAGAAAGCATATAGTAAGGTTCCAAGAAAGAAGTCCTGTGATGATAGTTCAAAGTCCTGGAAACATTTGTAGAATTAGTTCAGGCTATGAACAAGGACCCAATGACACAAATATGAATAGTGTTTGGATTCACAGACGAGTTTCCTGTGGGAGTAGGTATGCATCAGGGTTCAGTTCTGAGTCCACTACTGTTCATACCGATGACAGACTACATTAGCAAACAGGTTGCTGGGACAGATCAACAAAGCTTCTGTATGCAGTTGATGTGGCATTACAAGCAGACTCTGAACAGGAACTTCAGGAAATGATGGGGATTTGAATGCAAAACTGAAGGTACATAGGAGAAACTGAATACAGACAAGAAAGTTGTTATGACAGCAAATGGGGAAATTAGAAGAAACTGAAAACTGAGGTAGAAGGGAAAATAGTGGAATATGCTGACAGCTTTTAGTATCTTGGAGGGGTGGGTGAGGAAAAGAAAAGTTTGAATGAAGACGCCAAAGCTAGAATTAGAGGGCTGCAGACAACTGGCACAGAATTTTAGGGTAATGTCTGACAAAAGAATGCCAAAAAAATGGAAAATAAGGTGTACATAACAGTCGTTTGACCAGTACTTCTGTATGGCACAGAAACCTGTACAGTGAAGGCAGAGCAGATGAGGAAGCTAGAAGTGATGGTCCTGAAGTACTGAAGATGGGCAGTAGGAAGCACACTATGGGACAGATGAATTCACGATGACATCAAGGCAGAAGGTAAAGTAGCCACAGTTGCAGAGAAGTTCAAAGGGAATAGATTGCAGTAGTTTGAGCACATATGCAGGAAAGCAGAAGCTGATTTGGTGAAGAAGAATTGGGAAATATGGGAAAAATGCAAGAGGAAACAAGGATCTCCAACAAGGAGATGGATGGGTTGCATGAGAAAAGACCTGTGATAATCAGGCATGATTTTCAAAGAAGGAAGGAGACTAGGATTTAATCAACAGAGTTGGTGGCAGTTCATGTAACACCCCGACACTGTGAAGAAACATTTAGAAAACAAACAGAGCTAGACCACCACAGAGAAACATTTATTAACTGATAAAACAATAAAACAGCATAAAAACAGCACAAGCATAGAAACAGTGATAAGGGCTTTCAACTCATAGAGCCTTCATCAGATTCTGCATTGCTGCCAGTACTCCTCCCTGTTTTATTGTTTTATTAGTTAATAAATGTTTCTCCATGGTGGCATAGCTCTGTTTGTTTTCTAAATATTTTTGAGTGGTTGAGCAGATTTTAACAATCAGAAGTTTATATATTTCTACAGTTTAGTTTTGTTTTAACTTCATGATCGCACATGGTGGAAGGAGTGAGTTTTGAACAGAATTGATGTGCTAGTGAAGACTTATGGAGTAAGCAAACCAATTCATGTACTAGTAGAACACTGCCAAATGTACTGGTGGGTCAGACTAACTCATTGTTTAAATCTTGGTGATGTAGCAGCAGAAGTAACAGACACACCTGTTAATAGTGAGGCATTTGATCAGATTTTTTCAGAAGTGGAAAATGCTGTATATAGACTGAAGCATTTACAATGGTAGCATTTCCACCTTGAAGCATTTTTGCACCATCACATTATCCCAAGGGGCCTGAGAATAAAATGCACGCCTATCTATGGCAGCTCTCACCCTGACCTAATGGCTAGATATCAGGCAATGAATCTTGAGACAAATTTTTGGTCTATCCGTTTACTCTTTTCTTCTTCTTCTTTCGGCTTTTCCCGGTTAGGGGTCACCATAGTGGATCATCTGTCTGCTCATGATTGGCAGTGGAGTTTTACAGTGTCAAGTTGCCAGCCCGGTGCCCAACCTTCCACAGAAGGCACACACACGCACACACACCTAGGGCCAATTTAGAGTGTCCAATCCACCTACTGCATGTCTTTGGGATGTGGGAATAAACCGGAGCACCCGGAGGAAATCCATGCGACTACAGGGAGGACATGCAGACTCCACACAGAAGGCACCCCAGCCATGAATCGAACCAGAGAACCTCTTGCTGTGAGGTGGCAACGCTAACCCCTGCACCACCACGGCCGCCTTGGTATATCCATTTACTGATTATTTTAAATGTTATGAGAGTGAAGCAGCTAGTTTAAATGAAACAAAGCATCCAGAATTGGAGAATGCAGCTCTTTCTGATACATTCCTAGAAAAGAGTGAAACTTACAGCACAATCTAACTTTTTATGATGAGAAGTTAAAAAGTGTAAAGAGCAAGAAATTAGCCAGGGATTACCTAGACTTTAAACAAAAGAATATTTCTGAGTGGCCGAGAGCACACATCCTGAAATGTCTAAACAGCTACAATGAACATTTCTCAGAATTCTAAAGATGATTATTCATGGCCATCTCACAATGCTAAAGAAATAGATAGTAGAGCTGACAATACATCTGATCAAGGTAGCAAACATATGTCACAAAGCCCTCAGAATGACATAACATTGGGAACGAGTGAGACAAAAGCCAATAAGAAAGGTTCTGGACTGAGCATCTTTAATTTAGGAATGAAACCTAAGGAAGATTAATCTCATATTCCATTTTTTCTGGATTTATTGCTCAACTCAGACAACATCTCCCATACAAAACTTGGTCAGTGAGCTGAGGCAGGAAGAAAAGGAAAGTTATAGATTAGAAGGCTTAATATCTGATGATATCCTGGTTGTGAATTTACCTAAATGTTCACTAAGTAGAGCACATGTATCCTTATTGAATAAATGGCTAACATTCATCCCAGCCCTTAAATCTCAATTAAGTGAATTTACCTTAGATATAAAATGTTTTGGCAGAAACATCACTCTTAAGAATATGTTTGGTCAACACAATAGAGAGGAGGGTCCTACTATCTTCAGGAAACCTAGTACCTTTGTATCACCTTTTCATCCAGTGGTTGAGATGTTTACATGTATGTGTGAGACTGATGTAGCCAACATGAGACATGGGAATAACCATAAAGGCTTCTATAATATGAATAAAGAAGAAAGAGCACTGGATGAGTTGATGCACAATGATGCCATCATTATTAAGCCAGTTGATAAGGGAGGGGCCATTGTTGTACTAGACGCAGATGACTATCATATGAGAATGGCTGAAATGCTCAGTGACATGCATACCTATCTGAAAATACCAAAATGGGAGGTAAAGGAAATCATCCAGAAGGTAAAATACATTTACCATGATTTGCTTATGATGAGTATTATCAGTCAGAACCTCTATGAATATCTTATGGTTTTACATCCTGTGACACCTACAATCAATGGCCTGCCCAAGATGCACAATGAAAAACAAAACCCACTCCTATGTCCGATTGTCTCTGGGGGTGGATGGGTCACAGAACCAGCTTCTATTTATGTGAAGCATCAACTAAAGAACGTTTTATCCAGAGCTGTTACTGTATTAAGGGAAACCTAACAGTTTTTAGATGCTCTGTATTGTTGTATACAAACATTGGACAATACCATAGAACTTATAATGGTTACCATGGATGTTAAAAATCTATTTACAGTAATCCCTAATGACCATGGCATTGGAGCTACTAAGGAATTTTTAAGACAGAGTGATGTTCTTGATGGCAACACTGCCTTACAGGTGTGTCTACTTTTGGATATTATACTTGGTAATAACATATTGTATGGTTGTGAGCAAAATTGGCAGAAATGGGGAGTGGCAATGGGCACTTCATGTGCCAACAGCTACTCCAATATAGTGATGGCCCAATGGGAATCTGACTATATTTTCAATGCCAAGAATATATGGAGGGACAATATTATTTATTACAGACGATTTGTTGATGATATATTTCTCCTGTGGTGCAGCAGTGATAATGAACTTTCTTGCTTTGTTGAGTACATGTCAAATACCACCAATTTTTTGCAATTTAATGTCCATGGATCGACTTGAGTAATTGAGCTTTTAGATGTAACATTATTATTGCTTGCTCAAGGAAGATTTAATACACGGATACATAAAAAGGACTGTTGGAAAAACCACCTTCTGCATAGGACAAGTATGCATTCTGTGCATGTATACCCACATATTATCAAGAGACAGTTACTTCACACCTCTAGATTATGCACTGATGAAGAAGTATATATGAAGGAAACTGAACAGTTAGTGAAATGTCTTAATGTTTGTAGCGATAGACAACAATAGGTCCAACATGGACTCATGACCACTAGGAGTATGAGAAGAACAAGAGGACAGCCCTAATTTTCAGAGAATACTACATCAAAACACTGTCCCATACCACACAGCAAGATAACAGTAATAAAAGTGGCCTGAGATGCCTGCTTACATATAGCAGTGATATCTCACAGGTTTGTGTGATTATTAAGAAGAATTGGCACATACAAACAATGGATGATAAAATAAAGGACACAGTGGGTGAAGTTCTGAAGTTTTGCTTTAACAATAAGATGAGTTTGAAGAGACTTCTCTGTTATAAGGATGGGGTTCCATCAAAGAAAACAACCTTGATGAATGGGACTTTCCCTGCAGGAAATGCAGGGCATGTGCTTCAATTAACAGCAATAACTCTTTTAGACATCCTGTTACCAAAAGATTATATAATCTAAAAACCTATGCAGATTGTAATACCAAAATATTATTTATGTAGCTATTTGTACCCTCTGTAATGGATTTTATGCTGATAAAACTAATTGTCAGTTCAAAGATAGAATTCTAAGTCACCTCAGAGATATTAGACTAGGAAAGAGTACTGGTGCTTTGTCTAAACATATCCAAGAGAATGTACAACACAAATTAATATTTATGGAATTAAAATTAGTACATGATAATCTTCAGGGTGGTTATTTATATTATAAAACAGGTTTTGGAGAGCTGATGGATTGCTGATTTGCAGGCCAATCATCTCCCTGGATTGAATGGGATTATTCCCTTGAAGCCACTGTTGAAAGGGAGGAAACTTCCCAGATAAAATTTAAATTTCAGTTGGTTGCTTTTTGCTTCAAAGGGGAGGAGGACTGGCAGTAATACAGTATCTGATGAAAGGAGGAAACTTCCTAGATGAATTTTAATTGGTTGCTCTTTGCTTTAAAGGGAAGGAGTACTAGCAGTAATGCAGGATCTGATAAAGGTTCTATGAGTTAAAAGCGCTTATTCCTGTTTCTATACCTGTACTGATTTTATGCCATTTTATTGTTTTATTCGTTAATAAATGTTTTTCCATGGTGGCCTAGCTCTGTTTGTTTTCCAAATATTTTTGTTTGGTTGACAGCCTTTAGCAATTGGGAGTTTATTTCTACTGTGAAGAAACATGGGAAAAGGGGGTAGATGATGATAGGCAGGGACAAGAAACACTTGATCAATATAGGAAGAAAACATGTTATCTGTATCGCTTAAAATTTGTATACAATAATAATTGCTACCTGTTTCATATTCCATCATTATTTTGCCTGCATATCTTTAAGCACCATTGCTGCAGCTCAGTTTCAGGACAAGATGCATACCTATTAAATTAAGTTTTGCAGACTGTTACTGATTTTGTTTCCTATTTTTGCCTTGCCCCCATAACATTTTTGATAAATTGCTGAAGGTTACCGTCAGTCAATTATGACAGATGCTAGATTTCTGTACTTCTTATTGTTAAGAAAACGCATAATGAAGTAAAACCTACTGATCTATTAGCTTTCTAAGGGAAGTAGAGTAACATTTTAAAAAAGTCCCTGATTTTGGCCCTTTGTCTCCCATTAATTTTAGCTTTGCCCACAATTCTTGCGCAAAGAAAATGAGACATATAGCAAGCCTCCATTTAGAATTGACAATATATTAAATAGCATGAAACATGATTTAGCCACCTCCCTCACAACACTGTTGCACCTCAGCCTCCATACAAGTTTTGTACCAAGCAAATAGAGAGCAGTTTCAGCATAAGGGAGCACCTTCTACAGACCCAGGCAATTGCAGACCTATAAGTCTGATCAGCCTCATATGCAAACCCATGGAAAGACATATCATGGAACTAATCAATCAGAACATAGGTAATCTCCAAACATTGAACCTGTCTCAGTTTGGATTTGTCAAGGGCAGATCACGCTTACTCAACCTGGTGGACTTTTTTGAAAAGGCAATGTATTGAGGTAAAATGATACACACTCCTTACCTTGATGTAGAATAGTAGAAAATCTAAATAAACTGAGAATAAATCTTTATGTCACTCACTGAATTGCCAAATGGCTCATAGATAGGACACAGGAAATCAACATAGGGGAAGTCACCTCCACAAAGAGACCAGTCACCAGTGGAGTTCCGTAGAGTCCTGTGCTGGGACCTGTCCTGTTTGACATCTCCTTCTCTAAAGTAAAAGCCAGTGCCAAAGAGCTCTGACTGACTAAGTTTGTAGATGACTGCAAGCTAAGAGCAGTCACTGAATCCCAAACAACTTAGCCATCCTGCAGGAAGATTTTTCTCAAACAAATAACTGGTGTCATAATCATAGACCAAAACTAGATGCCAAAAAATGCATTATTGTATCCTTTGGGAAGTCATCTAACCCAGGGAACTACCACATTGACAGTATGCCCCTAAGATTTGACCTAGTTGTTTCGGATTTGAGAAGTTATATGGACAGTGACCTAACTTTAAACCAACATTTGTCCATTGTCATAAGAAAATCCTTCTATATTGCACAGCTTATAAACAAGGGGATTATGTCTAGATGTATGGATGTCATTGTCCCCCTTTACTCAGCCCTCATTAGGCCATTCATTGAGTATAATGCCCCCTTGGTATGTATTTGTCCCGACACATACAACAACTGGAACATCCACAGAGTTACCTTAGTAAAAGGATACAAGGCCTAATAAATATGTCTTACGTGGCTGGCTCAAAGCCCTGTCACTATAATCAGTATCCTATAGACTGCTAAGAGGTGACCTGTGTCTGGCATATGAGGTCTCCTCCAACCCAATACTGATGGATTTACTGCACATCAGCAAGTCAGTTGACATCAGAAATACTTGTTCTTAGGGATCTAAACCTCTTCTGTAAAATCAACAGAGCAGCTGGAGGGCACAGAGGATACCAGTGCTCTGGAACAAACTCCTCATCCATGTAAAACAGAGCTCATCCCCATCCATGTTCAAGGGAACTTGGCTATATGGATAAAACAGAAAATTTACCCCGGGATTACTCCCTGTAATACTAATGGACAGAGACAGCTCCTAAATCCTTTATACATTGCATGGATCTCTCAGATTTATGGAATGGTCCCAGTCATTCACATTAGATGTAATACATAATTATCAACTATGAGATGAGTAAGGTCAGTCCAATACCAAATCTAATATGATAATTCAAGCAACAGAAAGGAAAGTGGCAAGCTTAAAATGAACCGCAATGGCAACTAACAAAGTACTTACCTATGATCCAATCAACATATGGCAAGTGCTTATTTAGGTTTTTAACTTGGCAGGAGACTCAATGGAGTATACACATCTGATTGTTTCTTTAACTATCTGATTCAGGTCCAGCTAAAGAAACCATGCTTAATAGGTAAGTGGCTTGAAAAAAACAGCAACGGCCTGTTGTTGTTATTATTATTATTATTATTATTATTATTATTATTATTATTATTATTATTATTATTATTATCTTGTCTTACTAAATCACTCTGGTTACTTTGGTGCAATAATATTGGAAAAATGCATATAAAGGGCAATTCATCCAATGACAAAAAAAGGACATTTTTTACAGAAGAATTTATTTTGTTATGATGATGGCACTGACATTAAAATGGTTTAACAAAATAAAAATTAGAGCTAAAGAATGTTTATTGATTTGTGAAAATATGGGAGTATGGGCAAAATTTGTTGGCTTTAGGAGATTAACGAAATATAAGAACTCTGTTTATGGAAAGCTACTGTGAAATTATGAAATTTCTTTTACTTTTGTATTGTTAAGTGTATTGTTAGGTTTTAGGTTTTAATAAAAATAACTACCCACTTTTTCGATAAGTGCATTGGGAGGGGTCTTTAACAGCCACTGAAGATGGAATGTCACTTCTGAAAGACAGCACTTCAACAGTGCAGTGACACCCTTGCTACAGTGCAATGTCACTATGGTAATATTAATCAAGCCACTGTGCTGTGGGCAGGACTAATTACTTAGCATCAGCTTGAATGGTATGAGTTTGAATTCTATTTGAATTTATCGAAAAAGTGAGTGGTTATTTTTATTGAATTGGAATTTAGACCCAATTTCATATGGAAGATAAAGCCCTCTACATAACCAACAACATGGTCACTACACCTTGGTGTATGAGGAATCTTTCCACATTCAATGAAATTCAGTTAAGGTGAATTATTGTATTCAATGATATTCACACTGCTGTACTCAAAGTAAATGTATACCAATGTCATTCTTCTTATATGAACTAAGAAGACTTTGAAGCCCAGATGTTTGCTTAAGTAGTTTATTTAATACAAACAACAACATTAAACTTAAATGAACTATCTAATTAACTGACTAACTACATATATACATGCTTACACGCTGGCTGCTCACTCAAAATGGCACTCTAGTTCACACGTGCTCAGTACTTACAAGCTTCTTAAAGGTACATGCACACTCTGAGCTGCAATCACCGTTCATGGTCTTCTGATTTTATTATCATTAGTGGTGAGTGTTATGCCAAATGAGTCACTGACAAGATTATTAAAGCAAGTTTGTGTCCTTGTGTTATGCTTAATTAATTTACAAGATATGTGTTTTTGGTTGGACTTTGTAGGTTCATAGGTTCATAGATTCATAGGTGTTTACTATTCATTTACTAGGCTAATGACCACAAGGGTCTTTTTAAGCCTAGCCATGCAACCCAAATCTCTGACAAGTTCTGAAACCCTTGATAAGCGTAAGCAGAGGCTTGGGAGATGAACCAGTTACAGGTTACCTGTGTCCATTAGAGACATAGGTGCCAAACCAGGGTTGAATTTCTGGTTTCCCATCCAATTGTCCAAGTTGCACTTGAATTGGTTTAAGTAGCTTCACATGGATTGGGAGCCTGTTCCATAGACGAGGTAGTCTCTGGGATACATACCTATCTCTCCAGCAGGACATATTTATATCATGGGCAAGGTTTAAGTCTTTAGAACATGTAATTCTGGTGCTGTTTGTTTTGTGGATATGCAGGAGGTCCATCAGAGTGGGGTCTAACAATGTCCTGCATGCCAGCCATAGATCTCCCCTCAAAAGCCAGTAGGAGACAGAATACAGGGATAGGGCCTTGAGGCAGTCTGCAAAGGACATTTTACTTAACAGCCTGTATTCTTTTAATGAAGAACCTCTGTGGACATTCCATTTGTTGGATATGCCTGGTTAGGTACATACCAAAGGGGGTATTGTTACTCAATGATAGGTCTTATGAATGCTGAATACAGTGGAACAATGACTTTCTTGGACTTAGATGCCATGCCTTTGTTTGTAAATTGTGCAATATAGAATAATTTTCTCACCACTGTAGACCATGATGGTCAATGGCTAGATTACTATCTATGTGTGTCCCTAAGTCCCTGACGAGTGGGTCATCTCTAAGGGATGTGTTGTCAGTATGATAGTTACCAGGGATGGATGACTTTCCAAAGGATACTATTATGCATTTCTTGGTATTTAGTTTTAGTACATGGCTCTGACACCAGTTGTTTATCTGTGTCAGCCCCTCCTGGAGAACATTTGTGTCAGTGTGAGATTTGGTGACAGCTCCTAATTTGCAATCATCTGCAATGTTAGTCAGCTAGAGACCACTGACATTGGCCTTGACTTCTGAGAAGTAAATGGTAAAAAGGAGTGGTCCAAGGACGGATCCCTGAGGGACTCCACTTGTGACTGGCCTTTTTGTAGAGCTGGACTCCCCAATTCTAACTTTCTGGGTCCTGTCTGTGGGCCAGTTGGCTACCCACCGGGTGACATATGGGTTTGTAGCTAACCTCCTGAGTTTGTCAGTAAGCCTGAGTGGGGCATTGTGTCAAATACCTTGGCCAGGTCAAAGAAGAAAGCGCAAATGATTTTTCCCTCATCATCTGCTTTGGTGACCTTCTCAAAGAAGTCCACCAGGTTGAGTAAGATGATCTTCCCTTGAAACCAAACTGGGTTGGGTCCAGTGTCTGGAGGTTTACTATATCTCTACTGATCATCTCCATGATAATTTTTTCCATAGCTTTACATTTAAGAGTAGTGAGACTTATGGGTCTGTAGTTTCCAGGGTCTGTAGATGGCCCATCTTTGTGCATAGGGATGACTGTTGCCTTTCTCCATTCATGAGGCACGAAACCTGTTTGGAGGCTACAGTTAAATAGTAATTCCAGAGGCCCTGATAGGTCATTTTTCATGCTATTTAGAAGGCATCATGGGATATTGTCTGGGCCCATTGATGAAGTGTTCTTGGTCTAAGAGAGATCATTAAGGACCTGTTTCCTAGTGATAGTAGGGGAGAGTTATATTTGATGATATTTCCTGAGGGAGGTTTGAATGGGGAGAGAGAGGTAAAGTTGGAGCTCTGTTTATCAGCCAGGAGGTTTGCTATGTCTTCTGACTCAGTATAGGTGGCTCCATTTATAATGAGCTGTGCACACAATTGTGTATTGCTTTTGAGGTTGCAGACATCGCTAAAGAATGCTGTGTGCTTTCTCTTGGCCAAACTTACCTCAAATTTGGCTTTGGTGGACTTTATTTGTACTCTGAGTTGTTTGTTTAGTTTGATGAGAGTGCTTTTATCCTGCTGGGTGCTGCACCTCCTAATTTTTGCCATGGTTTTCTTCCTCTTGTTATATAGCCTATTGATTTTGTGATTCCACCAGGGTCACCTTTTTTTGAGTTAGTTCTTTACTTTTTCCTGTTGGGTACAGCTGCCTCTATGCAACTATTAACATGCTTGCACAGGATTTCTGTGAACAGTTCTGCATAGGCAGCAGTGTTCTCAGGGTTTGTGGGGGCTTGCCGTTTTGCCAGGTTCTCCCTTAAAAGCAGGAGGTTAGCCTTAGAATAGTTGCTGAATATTCCAGGTTTAGCTGGGGGCAGGTTTTATTTTTACTTCAGAGAACATCATTTTTATGGTCTGACCTTACCAAGGAAAGGCATTAGAGTAGGGGGAGTATAGCACTCTCCCATATTAGTGAGGACCAGATCCAGTATGGTTGCACCTCTGGTTGGTGTATTGACTATCTGGTTCAAGGAGTTTGTGTTTACAAAATCCAGAAATCTCTGTGCATGTACATTTGGTGTCATATAGGCTTCCCAGTTAATAGGAAGGTAATTAAAGTCACCCCTGAGTATGGTATTAGGTTGGATTGTTAGTGTTTCTAATACATTTAAATACATGGTATGGGTTTCCTGGGTCATAGGGGGAGACCTGTAGCTTGCAAGGAATTGGTACTGGATTTTGCCTGTGGTGATTTGAACATGGAGCAGCTCAAGTGCATTGTCCTGTTTGACCAGCCTTGAAGTATGTTTATCTTTGATGTAAACAGAGACACCTCTACCTTTAGTCCCTACCTGTGAAGTAGCTGGTGTAAATGTGTGGAAGGCATTATAACCTAGCAGTGTTCGTGTTCCCGCCTCAGGTTTAAACCATGTCTCAGTGACTGCACAGACATCAGCATTCTCTAGGGTAAAGAGAGCTTCTAGGGAGTGGAGTTTTTTGTTTAGACTCCTAGCATTGAGCAGTAATACCTTTAGATTTTCTTGGTTTTTATTTGCTATGTCAGAAGTACTTTCAGTTTGGCATTGCCTAAAAAAGGCACTATGGGGTAAGACATTGTTTTAGCTAATATTCAAAAGCCTAGAGGGCAGAGGTGCAGACCATCCCTGGTACTGGATTTTGCCTATGGTGATTTGAACATGGAGCTGACAAATATTGCACCCCCTTAGCTTGACTAAGCCAATTATTAAAGTCAATCATCTTTTGTTCATATTGTGGTATCATCTGCGGAGAAGGTAAAAAGCTGCTGAATGCTAGGCTCATACCAGCCTGAGGCACATATTCCAAGAGCTCCACGATGTCTCTCTTCATATAGTCTAGGGAGGTGTATCTGAGGTAATCTACTCCCACATGGACTATGACTGAGTCATATTGGACATGAGTGCCTGCGTAATGTGGTGGATCCTAGCCCCTGATAAGCAGCTGTCAGTGACTTTTTCTTTACTCAGTCTGGTGAGAGGGACATCAGTGTGCCTCACAATGGAGGTTCCAATGACTAGAATGTTGGACTGCATGGTGGTTTGCTTTATGGGCTTAGAGGTAGAGGCTCCATGAGATATAGCTCTATGTGTTGATGTGGGTGTTGTTTTGAAAGAGTGCATTTGGGGCTGCTGGGGGTATTTGTTATGTGTACTTCAGCTAGGAGGTCTTTGTGGTTTAGGAAGGTTAAAATTAAGTGCCGCAGCATATGTGGGTCGATATGTCTGCTTTGAATTGTTCGTGATGGATGCAGCATGTGTACCACCGACAACCTTATTGACATTAGGAGCACTTTTATGTGAGAGCTTTGCCTCCAGTGACATTGTGTAAATACATCTCTCACATACCATATTAGTTTGTTTGAGAATTAACTGGTTGTCAGTAAACATGAGGAGATTTTTACATTGCCTCAGGATGCCCATATCCACCAAGCTGGTAATGGAGACAGTAGGAAAGTTCATATCCTTTTTTATTGATTAGGCAGTTGGAGTGAGAATATTAATCACTGTCAGGAGTATCCATTTTTCAACTATGTGGATAGTGCTTGCCACTGCAAACTAGTTGTCCTGTGTGCAACTAGGTATTATAGAAATTTCAGTTGTGCTTTTATAGGAAAAATGTCACTCAGAGTGTCTGCGTCTATACAGGGCACTGACAAACACTCGAGGGTAAACTAATACATAGACCCTGAAAATTTAAGGATGAAGTATTTGGGTGGATATTCTGAAGTTAGAAACAAATCAAGCAGTACTTACTGAAAACAAAGAATTAGCTTGTCAAGAATGATGAAAAGAGGGGAGTCACATGAATGGCTGCTGCCTGACTACTACTAATGCTGGTCTCAGCACAGCTTCACTCTGTTGGGATACAATACTCCTTTGCTTCTTCTCTCACCAGAAGCAAAATGTTAGCACCAATCCCAAGATGAGAAGCAGGCCACGGCCTGTTTAGTGATCCACAGACTTGTCACAGATGATGCAAACGTCTGTAAGTTTGTAGCCTTTTCCTGGTAGATGCGTTGAATAGCAACCAGACCAATCAGGAACATTAAGCACTGACACTCACTCTCCAACCAGAAACTGTCAGGAATCAATGCACTTTGCTCCTTCTCTCACCAGGACCAGAATATAAGCACAGATTCCAAGCTGTCACCTATAAAGCAGTTGTTAGGCTTTCTGGTGATTAGCAGTCTTCAGGAAATAATGTCCCAGTACTCATTCTCTCACCAGGAGAAAACAGAAGCACTAATTCCCAAGATGACTGCTGAGAGGCAGAATGTGGGCTCTCCAATAACTGGTGGTCTTGCAATAGAGGTTTAAAGGTAAGATGAGAAAATGATTTATTATAAACACTGCAGTGTACACTGAGTAGTTAGATATGAAAATAGCTAATTTAAGTTTTAGCTGTCTAAGTGGAGAGCCACTATTTTTAAAGGGCAAGAGGGATTGAAAAGGGGGTGGGCACTTATTTATTCTGGTACTATGGAGTACAGTGGGATGGCCAATAGATTTATATAGTTGAAGGGGAGTGATTTCACAAAATGATAGTTTTGTGGTTACTCACACTGGCCAGTGAAGGAGACAGGGAAGGGGATATAGGTTCAAATTAACATAAGGGGTAGGCAACTAGAACGACAGTGGTGTTTAAGTACACAACAGTAACAGGCTGGGATGGTGGGAAAAATTCTGTCTGACTCACAAGAGACACAGCTGTGGTCTCTTTTCAAGTTTTAATATGCAATTAAAAGCAGAATACAAGAAACACACAGTGTAAAGAAAACAAATCACAGTATACAAAATAGAAAAAGGCAGTAATGTAATACAAAGTACAATAAATCAAAAGCAAACTAAGCTTTCCCTCACAGCAAGCTGTGGCAGAGTCTGGGTGAGTTTTTCCTGCAAAACCAAGAAGTGTAGAAGTGTCTAACCTATTAATTCATCATGGTAAGTTATTCCACATTGCTTC
This sequence comes from Protopterus annectens, assembly GCF_019279795.1. Lineage (NCBI taxonomy): Eukaryota > Metazoa > Chordata > Ceratodontiformes > Protopteridae > Protopterus > Protopterus annectens. Next base: position 723,747,941 of record NC_056728.1, on the reverse strand, counting down.
AACTTTTCTGGATGAAACATATTATTATTTTTTAACATTCTTATAAGTACATTTCCTGTTTACATACAAGCAATTAGACTTGATAACATAAATAATTCTCAAGAATTAAATGGCACAAGTTAGTATCAAATTTTCATCTTGGTAGTTTTCCCATTCTGCCTGCTGACCAGCAAACCTTCTCATACAAGACACCCATTCATTCCCTAGTAGTGGAAATTCCCAGATCCACTGGGGGGAGACATTTTGGGGAGCTGCTATACAGGCAGATACAGGGGCTGATATTATCCCCAGTAGCATCCTGGCTATGACAACATTTTTATAGGGTTATCCAACATCAACATCCTGGCAGGTAGGTTCAGTGCTAACTTTCCCCCCCTCTCACCCCCTAAAGGGCCCATTTCTATACCGGAAGAATGCAAAGTTCCTGTAAACACGGCTATGCAGGTAAAAACCACACTCTCCAAAGCCAAGAACACAGCATCCATGGGACCTGACAACATCCCAGGCTGCGTTCTACACGAACAACAGAACGAACTGGCACCCCACCTAAGTACCATGTTCAGTCATAGCCTCACCTCAGGCTTTGTGCCCGCTGAATAGTGCACAGCAATGGTTATCCCACTACACAAAGGGGGATCCATCACGGACCCCGGGAACTACCGCCTCATTAGCCTGATGAGCCTGGTCTGCAAGGCCATGGAACATATTTATTTTATTATTTATTTATTTTACATTTGTTGACCGGGCTAGTCTAGCTGGATACATGTCCATTTTCAGTAGAGGCCCGGGGAGAAAAGCTCCACAATAAAAATGGGTTAGTAAAATCAAGTATGTTATACATTCAAATAAGAAATATTATACAAAAATAGGTGTTACAGAGAAAAAAATGGTGCATAAGTATTACTAGCAAAAGTACTTTACAATAGTGAAAATAAGCAAGCATAAATATTTTTTTTTTAAGGGAGGATATAAAGGGTGAGAAAATAGAGAATAGAAAGTTTTAGTCAAGGTTTGTAAAGGACAGAGCTAATAAGAATTAAGCACAGGATTTAGCTGATTTTTGAAGGTTCAAACACTAATACTATAGTAGGGGGTATTGCCCGTTTTGCCACTAGTAACCCTTTTAGAACTCATCACTGTATTAACCTGAAACTTCTAGGCTGGCTTGAACTACAAAACCTTCTGTTAATCCCTCAACTCACTATTGCCCATAAAATTTTATACCAACCAAACAAAACCCCTATTCTTTCTAAACTTTTAATCCCTTATAACAACCTAAACTCCCTTCTCTCATCCAGTAAACTTATGGCTACTATAACAAAGACTAATAATTCTGCCGGTGACTCTCTATTCAATAATACTGTAGGAAGGAACTGGAATCTGCTTCCTAGCGATATAACACTTACCACATCTCTGCCTCTCTTTAAACATAAAATCAAAGATTACTTCCAAAGCCACTGGCTCTGTTCCTGTTCAAAACCTGACTAATCTTTTATCTCCTCTGCGCTTTCCTACTACTCTGCACTTTCCTACTACTTTACTTTCCCTCTCTCTTTACTGTATCTGCTTCAGTCTACCTCCTTTTAGAGTGTTTTGTTTCCTCTTTCCTCTATGCTAATCTCTCTCAACTTTCCCTTCTCTTTTCTTAAACTGCTTCCCTTCCTCCTCTCCTACTTTAGTGCTTCTCTTTCTCCTTCTGTTACTAAGATTAGTTCTATATAATATTATAAATCAATTTTGCTCTCTGTTTTGTGCCTTGTTCTTGATGTTATTTCAGCTAATTAATGTTATTCTGAGAAATGTGATTCTCTTCATGTATATATCTGTTATTAGGTACTATATTTTTTTATTTGTCTTTTCATCTATGATGATTTGTCCATTTGCTTGTTTATTGTAACTTTTTTGTTAAAATTTATGTGGAGCTTTTCTCCCCGGGCCTCTACTGAAAATGGAAATGTATCCAGCTAGACTAGCCCGGTCAACAAATGTAAAATAAAATAAATAAATAAAAGGGTAGAGGGAATAATAGTTTAGTCAGGGTTAGTACAAGAACAGAGCCATTGAGACTTAAGCAGAGTTTTTAGCTGCTTCTTGAAAGTGGGTAGAGAAATAATAGTGGTGAGTTCATGAGGGAGCTTGTTCCAGATAGGTGCAATACAGTTGGAGAACAAACAGTCTCCAGCTTTGTTGTTGGATTTATAGGGTGCTGCTAGTAGCTTTGTAGCGGAGCGCAAGGATGATAGATTTCTATAAGGAGTAATAAGGGTACTAAGTATTGTGGTGTTAGAAGGTTGATAGAAGATTTTGTGGGTGATGGTAAGTTGCTGTAGTCATATTTGATTTTGTAGTTCCAGCCAGCCTAGTTGTTTAAGATTAGAGCAATGATGGGTTCTAAAAGGGGCTCCTGTGGCAAATCTTGTAATATTATAAGATACTGCTAATTTATTGAAATTAGCTTTTGATAAGTTTGTGAAAATCGGTGAGGCATAAAGAAGGGTAGAGAGTAAGTGTGTTTGAGCTAAAGTACTTCTGGCTGAGGTAGTTAGGAAGGGTTTGAGCCTGTAGAGTGATCCAAGTTTTCTATTGACTGACTTGATGGTTAAGTTAATATGGGCATCAAAGTTGAGATTATGGTCTATTGTGACACCTAAAAGTTTGGTAGTTGAGTCAGGGGATATTATTGTGCCATTGTTTGACATTATATCGAAGGTAAAGGTTAAAGATTTCTGTGATGGGGTAAAAAGTAATAATTTAGTCTTTTGGGGATTTAGTAAGAGGCCATGCTGATAGAACCAGTTTTCAGCTGCTGTGAAGACTTGTTGTGTAGTGGTCTGGAGCGTTATTGGGGAGGATGCTGAACATATCAGAGTTGAGTCATCGGCATATTGTATACATATGGATTGAGGAAGGGACATATTTAGTTTGTTAATAAAAATAGAAAAGAGGAGAGGTCCCAGTATTGAGCCTTGTGGCACTCCAATTGTGATGGGAAGAAGAGATGATATTTGATTATCCCAAAGGACTGCTTGTTGTCTGTTATTTAAGTAGGATTTAAACCACTGGATAGCTTGACTGTCCAAGGCAAATGATTTGAGGATGTTTAGTAAGAGGGAATGGTTGACCATATCAAAGGCCTTAGAGAGGTCTAAGAATAGTGCTGAGGACAGCAGGTTGTTGTTCCGATGTTTATTAATATGGTCTGTGAATGACAAGAGTGCCGTAGTAGTGCTGTGATGGGGTCTAAAACCATGTTGGCAGTCTGCTAGTAGGTTGTTTTTGAGAAGATGGTCAAGTAGTTGACGATGTATGCATCTTTCCAAGATTTTAGCTAATGGAGAAAGTAAGGCTATGGGTCGAAAGTTAGCGAGCTCGAAAGAATTACCACCCTTGTGAAGAGGAATGATATGAGAGACTTTCCAGAGCCTTCAGTTATGGTTCGATTAACTAAGATGGAGACCGGAAGGGCAATTGCTTTGGCCGCAATTTGTAGGTATTCAGCTGGCAGGAGATCAGCTGAGGGGGTACAAGGTTTGAGTTTTGTAAGAAGAGTAAAGATAAGATCAGTTGAAACTGGTTGCAGTTTGAAAGAGGGGGGATTTTTGTTGAGGCTATAAGGTGTTCGCGTGAACTGTGGAGATAAAGTTGAAGCAAGAGAGGTGACAGTGTCTGAGAAAAATTTGTTGAAAGTATCAGCGATTTGGTTAGGTGTGCTCTGAGTGAGGTTGGAAGGAGTGGGTGTTTTAGAGTTACCTGGATGTAGTAATTTATTGATACTTGTCCAGAATTTTTGAGGATTTTGGTGTTGGGTATGTTGGAATTTACAATAATAATTTCTTTTATCAAGGAATATAAGTTTCTTTGTTGCATTCCTAAGTTGTTTAAAGGTTTGGTGGTCAGCTGGGTTTTTAGTACTACGCCATTTGGCCCAGGTTTTATTTCTATGCAACATTTTTTGTTTGGTTTCTTTTGTTAGCCAAGGAGCAGGCTTTGCTTTGGTTTTAATTAATCTAGTAGGGGCATGGAGGTTGAGTATTTGAAGGAATTTATTGTTAAAGTATGAGACTGCATCGTCTAGAGGCAAGTATTTTAGTGGAGACCAATTACATGCTTTGAGTTCTAATAGGAAGTTAGTTTGGTTGAAATTGCTTTTGTTCCTGGTAGTTCTAACTTGAGTATTATTGGAGATGGGGATTTTTTTTTGGTGATAAAAGTGATTAAATGGTCACTGATATTATCAGGTAGTGTGCCTGTAGTATAAATCATAGAGCTGTTATTGACTAGAATCCAGTCAAGGATGCTTTGTTTGGAGCTGGTTTTGTTATTTCGAGTGGGGACAGTAATGGTTTGATTAAAGCCATAGAGGTTTATGTGAGAAGTGGGTTTTTGGGAGATGCAGGAATTCCAATCAATATTAAAGTCACCTAGAAGTATAGTTTCCTGAGGTAAGGAGTTTGAGAGCCAGTGCAGTAAGTTTTCAAGGGTATTAATATTGTTACATTGGGGGAATATAACAGCAAATTATATAAATGGATTTGTTAATGTTAATTTGTAGTTTGGTGATTAAGATTTCACTATTGTTTTGTAAGGGTGGTTTTGTATCTAGTAGGGTAACCAGTAGTTCAGTTTTGTAAAGTATAGCAACACCTCCACCCTTTTTGGTGTGCCGGTCAAGTCTAATGATGTTATATCCTGGAGGTAGTATGTCATTATCCTTGGTATCTGCTTTTAGCCAAGTTTCAGTTAGGCAAAGGATAAAGATATCGAAGGAGTATAGGTCAAGGAGGGCATGCATTTGTGTTGTCTTATTATTTAGGCTGCGAATATTTAGGTGGGCTATTTGGAGAGAGTTCTGATTGGGGGTATGAATTGTAGAATTAGTTTGATTTACTATGGGGAAGGTAGGTTGGTGATTCTCTGGGCCGGGATTGGGATGAATGTCGCCATATCATCATGGAACTTATAAACAAAGACATTGGTAATCTCCAAACTCTGGACCCCACCCAGTATGGGTTTGTAAAAGGCAGATCATGTTTCCTAAACCTGATAGACTTCTTTGAAGCAGTCACTAAAGCCGTAGATGAGGGTAAGGTGGTTCACACAGCCTGTCTAGATCTCGCCAAGGTTTTCAACACCACCCCCCACTCTGGATTTATAGATAAACTCACTAAACTAGGTATAAATCCCTATGTCACAAGATGGGTTGCCAATTGGCTCACTGACAGAACCCACACTGTGAAAGTAGCAGACTCCAAAGCCGACTTCAGACCAGTGACAAGTGGAGTACCACAGGGTTCAGTCCTGGGTCCTCTCCTGTTTGGTATCTATTTCTCTGAAGTACAGGCTAACACAGAAGGTCTTTGGCTAACTAAGTTCACAGATGACTGCAAACTAGGAGCCATAATCGAAACTCCTAACAATGTGGACATCCTACAAAAGGGCCTCACTGAGACAGATGCCTGGTGTCAAAGCCATGGCCTCAAGTTCAATGCCAAAAAGTACATTGTCATCCCTTTTGGTAAAAACTCTGTACACATGAACTACCACATAGGCAGTAGTCTACTTAACACCAAAAGTGTGATAAGAGACCTTGGGACACAGGTGGAGAATAGTCTCTCCTTTGATAATCACATCGCCACAATAGTCAGGAAATCCTTCTATGTGGCACACCTCATCACAAAAGGTTTCTCATCCAGGAAAAAAGAGGTAACTGTTCCCCTCTACTCATCACTCATTAGACCCATTATAGAGTACAATGCCCCTTTTGATATGTACCTCACAAGACATCTACAACAACTGGAAAGGACTCAAACAGGTGCCCTACACAGACCATCTCAAAAAACTCCAGCTTTACTCCATCCCATATTGCCTACTCAGAGGCAATCTCTGCCTAACATACAAATCTATGTCAAACCCAAAGCTGTCGGACATGCTCCACTTAAAGAAATCCTAATCTCTCTGAGCTACACGATCTAGGGACCTAAACCTTATCACCACAATAAACAGAACATGCTGGAGGGATAGATTCCTGTCCAGAGACTTCCCATACTCTGGAACAAACTACCTATCTATATCAAACAAAGCTCCTCATTAGCACTCTTCAAGAAAAATCTTGATGATTGGATGGGAAATAAGAAATTCATCCCGGGGATTACTTCTGTGGCTCTGCTCGACAGGGGGATAGGAAATAATTTTCTTGGGTGGCGAAAGCCAGGGTACCTTTTTGGCTATGCTTATATAGGCCCTAGGGCCAATAACCTAGTACCTACCTATGAACATATGAACCTATAGGAAGTTACTAGGCTAATGGCCCAAGGGCCCCGACAAGCCTAGCCAAATGTTACCCTTGTTACCATGATCAGAACCTATTGCTCCTGTCAGCACCTACTGCCCCTGAAAATCTCAGGCTCATTTCAAGTATTATAGATTTATAGATTAGTGCTAGGCTAACTGCCCTTGTGAGCCATTTTAAGTCTAGCCATTTACCCCATGTAAGAATCAAACCCTGCACCTTGTGGTAGAGTATTCCAACACATCAGAGTGCTTGCGTAACATAATCAAGGGAGTATTGAGAAACTGTTAGATCAAGATGAGAGATGGAGGAAGAACACAGAGATCCTGCAATTCTAGTGGGATGTTTACATTTCCTTCTAAAGGATGGGCAGTGACCCTAATGGAGGGGTTGGTAAATCAGACAACATGGTAGCAGCACAATTCTGGGGGACACAGACAGTCTAATTACCAACTCCTCCATTAAGACCACTTCATCTTCTACAAAGAAATACATACCGATGGCCCCTTTTAAGATAAATGTACATTAAGGCACTAATTTGTTTTGTTCACTGTATTCTGGAATCTCCTCCAGATTGCATTTAGATTTGCAATAAGAACAGGAAGTACCTAGTCTAGAGTTTTCATTGACAACAAGAGCTCATTTTCCTGGAATTCATCTGGATTTTTTTTACTTTGGAGGCTGGATAAGTAGTGATAACATGTTCATAGTGTTTATTTATGATTTACACACATTTGGATGATAAAACTTTATTTATGATTTACACACATTTGGAAAATTTGATGGAGGGGTCCAGCCATGTTATAAGTATCTCACCTCCTTCAATGGAATCAGCAAGATTCGGAGCAGATTATCAAGTTACCACACACTGTTTTTAGTCTTTTTGTCAGTACCAAAAAGCATGGCCTGTATGACTAACTTTGTGGTTTATGTATGTAGATGATGTACTCACTGCATTTCAGGTGAGCTGGCCTCAGTTAGTAGCACAGGAGCACAGGTGATGGATGAGTTTGTTTGGGGGGCTGGGTGAGCAGCTGAATTCAATTAATCCATCCTGGGGGAGGGAGGAATGGGCAGCTGATGCATGACTATCAGCTAATGTTAGGGTCAACAATGAGTGCTAGCCTACAAAGTAGCACAAAACAATCTAGATGAAGATACAGTTTGGACAGATAAGAACACATATGTCTAAGCCCAGCACTGTAGGCACTTGAGTCATAACTATTGTAGGCTGGCAGGGTTAGTGGTCTAAAAAAGAACCCGGCCAATAGGATGACAGCTTACTACCAGATAACTTTCAAATCCACTGCACAGAGGCATTGGAAAAGTAGTGGAATGAAAAGACAGTTTGGGCAGGAGCAAGAACCAGAGAGAAAAAAAAGCATTGTGTTTGCTTTCTTGAAGTTTGTACAAATGTCAGGTTTGTTAAATCAGTCAATGTATTTAACATGCTAGCTCCCCTCTACCTCTGTATTTCTTACCTTTTTTTTTAATTTGTCTCATGCCCTTTGGAATGCCTATTTGGACTCCTTCATCACATTTTGTGCTAGTCTATTTCATGGGCCTAAAGCCCTCTTTGTGAAAAAGAACTTTTGGAGATCCAGAGACTAGTCAGTCTCTACTAACTTCTGACAGTGTTCCCCTTCAGCCTCAGTCCTCCTTGATGAGGATGATCCATTTAGATCTCAATGACATATATCATGCACCAACATCATGCTTCCTGTCTTTTGTGGTCTCAAATGAGAATAGCTCTAGTTCCTCTAACCTTTGGCCATATCAATTCTCCTGCAACCCATAGATCTTTTTGGCATCTTCCTTTGCATTTCTTTTAGCATCCTGATGTCATAGGATCATAGGGGGCTACTAGGCTAATGGCCCTAGCCAAGAGTTTATCCCCAAAAAAGAAATCCCTGTCAGCACCTGTCCATCCTGTTAGTGAGGGACACAGGTGGAACCTCTGTGACAAATTTGTGGTTTCCCATCCATTCATCAAGGTTGTGCTTCAAGAGGGTCAGCAAAGTACTCTGTTTGACGTGTATAGGAAGTCTGATCCAGAGACGGGGCAGCCTCTGGGAGACAAACCTGTCACTCCAGCAGGTTCTATTGATGTTGCATATTTGATTTAGGCCTTTCAAGCAGGTAATGTGCGAGGAGTTAGACTTATGGATATGGAGTATCTCTACTAGGGCAGGGTCCGAGATTGCCTTGTAGGCGAGACACAGATCACCTCTGAGAAATTTGTACGATACCGAGCAGAGAGATAGTGATTTGAGCCTGTCCACATAGGAGAGGTGTTGGAGGCCATAGATTCTCTTTATGAGGTATTTCTGTGGCCTTTCCAATTGGTGCAGGTGTTTGGAGAGGTACATACCAAACAGGGCATTATATTTAATTACTGGTCTAATGAGGTAGGAGTAAAGAGAGGTAATAACTTCCTTTTTTCCTGGATGCAATCCCTTTACTTATGAGAAGAACCAAGTAAAAGGCTTTTCTGACCACTGCCACTACATGATGATCGAATGTGAGATTGTTGTCAACCTGAGTACCCAGGTCTCTCACCACAGGTTGTGTGCTTAGGGGGTTGCTGTTGATGTGGTAATCAGTAGGGCCCATGTTTTTGCTGAATGGTATGATCACATTTTTTTTTGTGCTTAACTTAACACCATGACTTTGGCACCAGCCATTTGTTGCTGTGAGACCCGCTTGCAGTATGTTAACATCATCTGGGGAGTCAATGACAGTACCTAACTTACAATCATCCACATACTTGGTCAGCCACACCCTCTTTGGCTTTGCCTGGACCTCTGAGAAGTAGATGCCAAACAGTAGGGGTCCCAGGGCAGATCCCTGGGGAAAACCACTAGTGACAGGTCTGCTGTCAGAGGTGGAGGCACCTATTTTGACATTGTGGGTCCTATTGGTGAGCCATTTGGCCATCCACCTGATGAGATAGGGATTTATGCCAAGTTGTGTTAGCTTTTTGATGATGATGCCAGAGTGGGGGATTGTGTCCAAGGCTTTGGTCAAATCAAGGTAAGCTGTATGTACAGCCTTTCCCCTCATCCAGGGCCTTAGTGACAGTCTCAAAGAAGTCAACCAAGTTCAACAGGCAAGATCTTCACTTGACAAATCTGAACTGGGTGGGATCAAGTGCTTGGAGATTGCCTATGTCCTTGTTTATGAGATCCATAATAATATGTTCCACGGCTTTACAGATCAGACTTGTCAATCTAATGGGGTGATAGTTTCCAGGGTCAGTAGTGGCACCACCTTTGTGCAAGGGAATGACAATGGCAGTTCTGCACTCTGATGGAATGAAGCCTGTACTTAGGCTGTGGTTGAATAGGGTGCTCAATGGCAAAGCTTGTTCTTGCTGGAGATGGTGCAGAATACAGCCTGGGATACTACCAGGTCCCACAGAAGCTGTGTTCTTTGCCTTGGATAGGGCCTTTAACACTTGATCTATGGAGATGTGAGGTGTGGGAGAAGTATCGGGATGTTGAATGGGTACTTGGGGGAGACAGGGGCTGAAGTTTGCACTGAACTTATCTGCTAGCAGGTTGACTAATTCAACAGGATCAGTGTAAGTGGTACCATTAAGAATTACTTTGGAACAAACCTGGGCTTTGCCATGGAGATTCCTGACATAACTGAAGAAGGCTTTGTGGTTTTCCTTTGTTTTGGAGGCCAGGTTTGATTCATAATTGGCTTTGGAGATTTTTCTTAGTGATCTAATTTGCTTGTTGAGGCTAAGGAGGGAGCTTTTCCAATTTGGAATTTATTTCTTTTTACCCTTGTACAACAGTTTCTTCCTTTTGTTGTAAAGCCTGTTGATAGAGGATGTTCACCAGACAGATTTGTGTTTCCTTGAGGAGCAGGTTTTAGTTCAGTTGGGCATGGCTGAGTCCATGCAGTAGTACAGGTGCTTATATACTGCATTGGCGTACTCTTCAGCATAGTTGTCTGCATCTTCTGAGGTGGGCAGTGGTGTGAAGCTACTGATACACTTCCGTAGGAGGTTGTAGTCAGCTTTTGAGATGTTTTTTTAGCATGTTTATGGCTGGGGGGGGATGGGTGGGATAGAAACTTCGAATGAGACAGACTGATGTGCTGATCTCACCAGCAAAGAACATACTATGGGTCTGGTATAGCAATCACCCATGTTGGTGAGAACCAAGTCCAGAATGTTATCTACCATTGTGGGAGATGAGACAAGCTGGTCAAGTGCACTAGAAATGATGAAGTCAAGGAATCATTGGGTGAGTGCATTACTGCAGGAATAGTTCACCCAGTCTGTGGTGGGATAGTTGAAGTCACCAAGGATCAGGATGTTGGGGGGTATCTTGATGGAGTCAAGTAGGTCCAGGAAGGAGGAGTGGGTGTCCTGAGTCATGGAGGGGGTATATAGCTGGCTATAACTTGGATGGGTGTCTTGCCAACTGTCAGTTGCACCTGGAGTAGTTCCAGTGTGTCATGCTGGCAACCTAGTCTGGAGGTGTACCTGTCCTTAATACAGATAGAGACTCAACCACTCTTAGTCTTCCCAACCTCATTTTGGGGTCAGAATGTGTGGAATGAGGTATAGCCTGGTAAGGCAGGATTGCTCTCTGCAGCCATGAACCAAGTCTCCATGACCACACAGACGTCAGCATCTTCCAGTGTGAGGAGAGCCTCCAGTTAGTGCATTTTCAGGTTAAGGCTCCTAGCATTAAGCAGCATGACCTTCAATTTGCTTTTTGACAAATACTTTATGTTGGAAGATTTGTCATTGGACATTACCTAAAAAAGGCACAATGAGGGAGGCAAGAGCATTGGCCAGGATCCGGAATCCCAGGGGTGACAGGTGGAGGCCATCTCTGGCAAAGCATCAAGGCCTGTCAACCATGTCATCCCAGGCAGACAGATACTGGATCCCCTTTGAATGACACCAGAAACTAAGCCAATTGTAGAAGTAAATTATTTTTGTTGGTATTGTGATGTCCACTTCTTTATATGGATTCCAAAACTGCACAAAGTACTCAAGGTGAAATTTTACCAGGGCCTTATAGAGTAGAAGCATTACTTCTTTGTATTTAGGATCTTTTGCCCTGAGGATGCACCCTAACATTCTCTTTGTTGTTGCTACCACCTTATCACTCTTCTTCTGATGTTCAAATCCAAGTATGATCCAGGCACAGAGCCTTATTTATTTATTGACATTTGTTTGCCGGGAAAGTCTGACGATATTTTTATCTTTTTTCATCAGAGGCTTGGGGAGGAAAGCTCCACAAATAAAAGAATAGAACATATACATACTTTTCCTGCTATGTTGCCATACGTACCAGTCCTACAGCTGGTATTTCATACCAGAAAATACCTCTCAACTGTTCAGATTTTCTCAGAATGTCCAGATTTTTGTCTCATATTTTTGGTCTGTTTTTCAAAAAATTTGTGGTTTTCTGGCAAATCACTGCAATGATCTGAAGACTGAAGTCACCAAATAATGATGTACATTTGAGTTTCAGACTTCAAATCCTTCATAAAATGTATGTTAAAACAAACCTTGTTACTCTAGCACCTTTCTAAGTTCATAGGAGCAATATTTAAAATATGTGTACTACTTTTGGGGATTTGTCAGTCACCCCATTTTTTCAGGCTGTGTCCACATTTCCCACACTAAGAGGTTGAGAGGTATGTACTGGAGTTGTTCTGGAATGCAATACTTTGCATTTGTTTGCACTGAATTGCAACTGCCACCTTTCCCCCCACCTGTTCAGCCTTTCCATGTCCTTTCCCAGACTAACCATCAGCCTCTACTGCTGCATCTATCTTTTCTGTCATTGACAAAGAGGTTGGTCCTGTTTTCTGCTTCTGCAGATATAGCTGAGTCAAACACACCAAAAAGTATTGGACACATAATCTCTCACATATTGAAAAATTGCAGTCAGGTCTAAGTACATAGTGTGCTTCCTGATTTACTGATCTCGGGGAAATAGGACAGGGAATATGACTAATGGTTTATACTTTGGTGAGGTCAGTGGTCAGAAAGTATAATTTATAAGTCAAAGAATTAAGGAGAAGGGATGTCTTTACTGTCACTAAAACAACTTTCTCTTTTGATGGGATTTAGTGATGTTCGCTGTTGTTGATAGAGGAAAACAAATGGCTACACTATTCCAAACTCTCCTAGCCTCAATTCTCTGAAACTTGGTTTCTCAACAATGCTGGCCTTTCCACGTAAAAGTACTATCCGGGAACCATGCAGCTGCTAAGTGCCATTTCTGGGTGCTTGCTCTCATCCCCTTGCTATGTGATGGTGGGATTGATTATATAATTTAGGGGGTGGTGCAGGTGAGGTTGCCCCCCCCTGCAAAAAAAAAACAAAACACTGAAAAAAGTGTTTTTGTGCATTTTTTCCAGCAGGTTGACTTTTGGGGAGTTGAGTATTCGGAATTTGCATTTGTCCACTGTAGAATGACAGATGTGTTGTACCTTTAAGAAGCATTTACAAAGCCTGAACATGCAGTATAAATAGCAGGCATGTGCTGTCTTCAGTGCCATTTTGTGAGTACAGCCAGTGTGTGAACATTTATGCATGTGACAACTAGTTTGTATATGTGTTTATGTTTGTATATAAGTCTGCTTGAAGGGAACCCACAATATTTGTCAACTTCATCCTGAGTGACATGGTGTCAGAAGTGGGATTCCAGAGACTGCTATTCAGAGCCACGAGGTACAGAGTTAACAGTGAAGGCAAAATAAGTGAAATGAATAAAAAAGGGCCAGAATTGAACTAAAGGTAATGAAAACTTGCATGAACAATTTATTTTATAAAAAAAAGATAAAAAGGAGTATTACAAGGGCACAAAATACATTACTAAGCAAACAAATAGCACAAAAATGTTTAATAAGCAAATGAAAAGCATGAAAAAAAGTTTATTATTTCAGCAAAATGTTTGAAATTAAGAGATTTGAAAAAATTAGCATAATTAAAGCACATAAAGGGGTCACAATTGCCTCAGAATTGCAAAACGAGCATGTTTAAAGTAAAATGGGCATGTTTAGAGTTAAAACAAGCACAAGACAATATAATGGGCATGGAGAGAGATTAATTGAGCAAAATGAATATAACAAAGGACAAAAAGTGTACATTAAGTATGAATAAAGTAAGGCAACTGCATTTTTTTGGTGAATTACTGTGTTTTGGCATAAGCTACTAGTTCACATTGATTGGAACTCTGGAGAGTGTAACTAGAGTTATTCAAATGGTCTCTAAGTGTGTAAAAGTGCTTATGGTGTGTGTTTATTACTGTACATTTATTCCAAAGATTTTTTTGAAGTGTAAAGTGCCACTATTTCATAAAGTGGAGTCAAATACAACCATTTTGAAAAGTTTATTTTGTTGGGTATGTCTGTTTGCAGAGTGCTACCATTACCGAGTGTTTCTTGCACTATAGCAAAGTAAAGCTATTTTGGGGAAATTTCAGTGTGCTGTGTACTGTTTACTCACAAAGTACAATTACTTCGAAATGTTCTTACTCTGAGCTTCTTCTGCCCAGTTTATTCAAACAGTGCAGTTATTTGAAATGTTTGTTAAAATGATGATGTGACTTTTATAGTATGGTAATTTCAAGAGCATTACAGTTCCTGGGAAACGTTTTTCCCAAAGTTCAGTTATACAGAGGCTTGTTGTGCTATTGGGCATAGTTGCAAGTACTGGCATAAATTTCAGGTATATGTACGTGTGTGCGTGTGTTTGTGCATACTGGCAAAAGTCTTCATTGAAATCTGATGGATTTCCCAGACAGCTACCACTTGTATTTGACCAGAATGCTGCAGAGAATTGGAGAATATTTGAGCAAGAGTATGATATATTCATACAAGCAGCTTATTCTGAAAAGATGCATGCACCAGCACATTCATTTTACTAAATCTAGCAGGGTCAGAGGCCATAGAAAGAGAGCATTCATTTGTATATGCATAAGAAGTATATGAAGGTGAAGGGTAAAATTGTTATATTGTTCTGCAGACTGAATCAAGGGAAGGCCTCAAGTGTTTTAACTGTAAATTTATTGAGATGTGCAATCACCAGGCCAATGTTACATTAGATAGGCATTTGTTTTACATGAGAGATTAAAAACAAGGAGAAACTTTTGCAGCTTATATTACTGACCTGAGAAATAAAGCTAAAATGTGTAAGTTTGGGGACTTAAAAGATGAGTTAATAAAGGACAATCTTGTGTGTGGTATTAATAATGCTTCGGTGGGAAAGATTTTGTTTTGTGACAGTGATTTGACACTGAGCAAGGCTATTGAGATTTGTCAAATTCATGAAGTTACAGAAAGGCACACAGATATGCTTGCAAGTGCTAAGAGTATGGTTTCAGGAGGCTCCGGAGCAAATGTAGACAGTGTGCAACATATGGCAGGCAGAAACAGGCCTAAGCATATGGCAACTGCTGCCCCTGTGAGTTTTCCTAGGAGGTCCCATAACCTTCCAGCAAGTTCTAAGATCAGTTCAATTAAACGAGCATGCTCAGTGCAATACAAAGGTGAATCAGCAAAACCCAAATTAAGCTTTATTGTTAACGGTCGCAATTGTGGTGCCAATCATGAGTCTAAAAGAGTGAAGTGCTTAGCATTTGACCAGCAATGCCATAAATGTAAGATATGGAACCGTTTTCAAAAGTTTTGCAAATCAAGTAAGCCTCACACTGTTATAAAGAAGAGTAATTCGAAAAAGCAAATTGATCAAGTTGAACTACAACAGTCTGCTTTCTATGTAGATGGTGTATCAGTAATTGGTGAAAAGATTGATGCAGTACATTCATCGGCAAAGAATGAAGTATTTTGTACTGTCCAGATCAATGGTAAATTCTCTGAGCTCAAATTAAACACGGGTTCAAAATGTAGTGTTATGTCTGCATATACTTTTTCTAAAGTAAGAGCTGGTGAACAACTAAATGTGACCAGCTCTGCGAACCTTGTTGCTTATGGAGGTAAAGAAATTCAAACCAAAGGCTCAGTAGTGCTTTCATATTATGTGGCCAAGAACTGTTATAGCTTATTGTTCTATGTACTTCGAAGATGGGTGCAGTCATCACTGGGTCTCAGAGACAGTTTGAGAATGAATCTGCTTTCTTTTACCAAAGAAGCACATCAAATAAGCATATATCCTAGTTCCAGCTTCACTAACACTATTTTTTTGAGTATGCCGATGTTTTTGATGACAAGTTGGGTAAACTTCAAGTTATGTATTGTATGAAGTTAGACCCAGAGATCAGTCCAGTAGTCAGACCAGCAAGAAAAGTTCTGATAGCTATGCAGCATGAAATCAAAGCTCAGTTTGGCAAAATGGTGCAGCAAGGTGTAATTTGTCCAGTTACAGAATCTACCAAATGGGTGTTATCCGTGGTAGCAGCTCACAAAAAAGGCTCAGACAAAATTAGAATATGCATTGACTGAGGAGATTTGAACAAAGCATTAAAAAGACCACATCATCCCATGCATACAGTAGAAGTCGCAGCTCTAATACCGAATGCCACAGTTTTTTCTGTTTTAGATGCAAAAAGTTCATTTTGGCAAATGATGCTTGATCACAAATATTCATTACTGACTACATTCAGTACTCCATTTGGAAGATACAGATTTCTTAGGATGCCATTTGAAATAAATTCTGCAAGTGAAGTCTTTCAGCGTGCAATGGAGCAAATTTTTTCAGGTTATCCCTGTGCCATAATAGTAGAGGATTTGTTAGTTGGAGGGAATGGTGAACCAGAGCATGACAGAAATCTTAAGAGAGTTCTAGACGGAGCATGTGAAGTGAACTTAAAGCTCAGCCCTCTAAAGTGCAAATTCAGACTACCAGAAGTTATGTATGTAGATCATTTGTTTACTAGCATTGGCCTGAGACAAGATCTGTCCAAGCAAGCAGCCGTTCGTGAGATACCAGCACCAGATAATGTTCAAGCTCTACAACATTTTCTTGGTATGGTCAAATATTTAGGCAAGTTTATACCAAACTTCAGTGAGTTGACAGTGACTTTGAGAGAGCTAACACGTAAGAATGTTACATGGTCATGGTTAGAACATCACTAGAGCGTATTTGAAGATCTTAAGCAGAAAATAGCTACTCCACCTACATTAAGATACTATTATGTCAACAAACCAGTAACTCTTTCCTGCAATGTTTCAAAATTTGGTCTTGGCACAGTTATACTTCCAGAGGGCAGACCAGTACCATATGCATCTAGAACACTTACCCAAACTGAAATGCAATATGCTCAGATTGAGAAAGAACTTCTGACAATAGTGTTTGTATGTTCCAAGTTTCATGATTATATCTATGCTCGAGATATTCAGGTTGAAACTGATCATCAACCTCTGTTTACTATTTTAAAGAAACCTATGCATTCAGCTCCAGGGAGATTGCAAAGAATGATGCTTAAATTGCAAAAGTACAACTTCAAAATGGTCTATACAAAAGGCAGACTTCTTTATCTGGCTGATACCTTATCCAAATCACCCAGAAATACAACGGAACAGCTTGACTCAGAAAATGTTGACTTTGGTGTCATGGAAGTACATACTTTTTCTACACAAGACTTGATGAGCTAAGAGATCATACAAAGACTGATACAGTTTTGCAAAAGCTCAACCACTACATTAATGTTGGATGGCCATCAAAGCAATCTAGTGTACCACCTGAAGTGCAACCCTACTTTCCTTACAGAGATAAGATGTTGATGGAAGATGGCATTATTTTCAAAGGCCCAAAAATGGTCGTTCCTGCTTCCTTACAACAAAAATACATCCAGATTTTCCATCGTGGTCACCCGGCTTCCGAAGATACCAAAAGAAGGGCAAGAGGATTAGTATTTCAGACTTCTCTAGCAAAAGACATTAATAGATTACTTTCTTCTTGTTCAGTATGTTATAGTATTTGCAGAAAGAACAACTTTACTGAATTTGCAGAAAGAACCACTTTAGCTAAGTCACGTTCCTGAATTACCTTGGTCAACAGTAGCCACTGACATATTCAAGTGGAACAATCAACATTACTTAGTACTGGTAGACTCTCATTCAAATTGATTAAAAATGACAACAACTGAGAAACAGTAAAATACGACCAAACCAGTGACCAATAAAACTGAAAAAGGAATTTATTAAATATCTAGTGCCTCAGCACAACAATACCTTCAATGGAGTAAAGAACAGATACCAGACTTCATCTTTTGTACAATAGAATCAACCACTTAGTTACATCAATTATCTATTTAAACAATTAAACAATGTAAAACTAGATTAAAACTTTCTAGCATCCCAAGTTAATCCCTACTGAGGCTAAAGTGCCATATTTCAAAATAAAAACTGCTTCTTTATACAAAAGCTTTTTATTAATATTCATAAATACATTTTGTTTTTCCACTTTTTCTAAAATCATACCCTACAGGCCCTCTGGGCTACCATTATAATGTTGCAAAAATGTTTTGCAAGAAGGCTTTCAAGTTTACCATTTTTTATTTCTCTAACATGTTCCTGTAAACGTAACTTGAAAACTCTCTTGCTTTCTCCATATAGAACATATCACATGGACATTTTAAAGCATATATTATGCATTCTGTATCACAACAAAATGTACCTATTACTTTAAACCCATGCCCATTTATGTTCTAAAAAGTACAAACAACATACTTACATACTATGCATTTACCACAGGGGAATGCCCCCCTTTGCGCAGGAACCTTTTATAATTTCTTACTTGGAGCCACAAATTTACTATGCACTAACCTATCCTTAATGCTCCTTCCCCTTCGAAATGAGAACACTGGGGACCTGTATAACACCATAAATTCTTTAAATTTAAAAAGTTAATTCCAGTGTTGTTTTATAACTGCAACTATTTGCTCACTTAAAAGGTCATACATAGTAACCACATATATTTTATGTTGTTCGCATTCATTCTTTATAGTTCTTCTGCATCTGTATATATGTTTATTACAATTCTCCTTCATTACCTTATAAAATGAATCTTTTACTACTCCCTCATCATATCCCCACCCCATAAACATTTTCACTGTTCTTTTAAATTCTTCTTCTAATATATCTTTATCACTACACAATCTATTAACCGTCATTAGCTCATCATATGGGAGTGACTTTATAAGATGTGAGGGGGTGAAAACTGGTTCCATGAAGGAAGTGTGCACTGTCCTTAAATCTTCTATGTTCTCTAGTTTTTATACCATTATTTAATGTCCCCTCCAACAGTACATCTAAAAATATCAGCTGTTGACCATACATTGGTTCATCAAACTGTAAACCAAACCTATTATTTTGCAAATCCCCAATAAATTGTGTCATTTTCTCATGTCCTCCTTTACAAACAAATATGAGGTCATCTATGTATCTATAATACTGAATAACATGTTTTTTTTTAACAAACTCATTTGTATATGTACATTCATGCTCAAACAGACCCATCATAATTTTAGCACACATGGGGCAAATTGGGCCCCTTGGCTGTCCCCTGTTTTTGGTGATACAATGTCCCATTGAACTAAAAAAAAAGTATGTCTTAAGCTAAATCCACCAATTCATTTATATACATAGCCATTGGACTGTTTCCTAATGCAAATTCTAAAGCTTCAATCCCATTTCTATGTTTAATACTAGTGTATAAACTTTTAAAATCAATTACCAACAAATACATATTCCATTCCCATTGTATATTCACTATTTTGTTCAAAAAGTTAAATGTATCCCTTATACATGATGACTGTTTTTTAACCACATTTACTAAATAATTATGCAAATAAATACCTACTTTATTTAAATAGCAATCACAAGCTGATACTATCAGTCTGCCTGGAAGATTACTAATATTTGTATGTACTTTGGGGAGACAGTAAAAGCTAGCCATTTCACATTCCTCTACATTAAACTTTTTACTCACATCTTCCTCTAAAAAATAACCCAACCTATAGCCTTTAACAATTATTGATTCTTTTTAATTGCTTCTTTGTATTGCTCCATATTACTTTTACTATATATATATATATATATATATATATATATATATATATATATATATATATATATATATATCAGTTATCCAAATACTCATAACAGATCTTAAGATATTGTTCATAATGAAGCATAACAACCTTATTACCCTTATCCGCTGGCTTAAAAATTATTTCATTCTTACTACTTAACTTTTGCAAAGCTTGCCACTTCTGTTTCGTTCGATTGTATTTAACCTTATTTTTATTTCTTATTCAAATTAGTTTGAGATCGATCTACTACCTAACCTAACGTCCACTACTGTTATTGCCAAGTTGAAACATCATTTCTCAGTCCATGGAAGTCCACAAAAGCTTATCTCTGACAATGTTTCCCAATTTACTAGTCAGTTGTTTCAGAGACTTGCAAGAGAATGGGACTTTGTACATGTCACTAGTGGCCCAGAGTATCTGCAGTTCAATGGACTGGCTGAACGTGCAGTACAGAGTACAAAGCAATTACCTGAGAAGTCACCATATGACAATACTGATGTTGTTTTAAACTTACTCAATCTCAGAAATATACCCTGTGACGGTATACTTGGCTCACCTGCTCAAAGACTTCTATCTTGGCAAACCAGAGCAACATTGCCTATCAGATCCAGTTTATTGAGGCCTAAAGCTAAAAACAAGAAAGCAACCAAAGCCCAATTGTTTAGAAAGTGTTCTTTTTAGAAATCCAGCTATAACAAATCAAGCAGATTTCTTTGTCCATTGAAAGAAGGAGAGACAGTGAGGATACAAATGGCGAAAGGTTTCGACCGGATTGGTCAAGTGACAAAAATATGTAAAGAGCTGAGGTCCTACCTTGTGAAATCTGAGGGTGTGGAGTATAGGAGGAATCACAGACAGCTACTTCCTGTATCAGAACCGTTATCGCAGCATTGTTCCTGTACTAAAAGTCTTTCAGCTTTTCCCGGTTAGGGGTTGCTACAGTGGAACTCCGGTTCGCTCATGATTGGCAGTGGACTTTTATGGTGCTGCGTTGCCAGCCCAATGCCCAACCTTCAATAAAGGCATGCCCATTCATGCTCACACCTACCTGCATGTCTTTAACATCACTTGACCACGGGGAGCACATGCAGACTCCACACAGAAGGCGCTCCAGCCGAGAATCGAATGGGAGAACCTCTTGCTGTGAGGAATGGAAGAACCTCTTGCTGTGAGGCTACAATGCTAACCGCTGCACCACTGCAGCTTCAGCATTGTTCTTGTGATACAGACTCCAAATCTCAGAGTGATTCAGACAGTGTTTCCATCCCAGAACATGTCTTAATTCCCGCTACTGTTTCTGATAATGTTCATAATGTTCCTAAGGTTGAACATTCATCAGAGACAATCCCAGTTGCTAATCCCAATTACTGTTTATACGTCACATGATTTGGACGTATCTCCAGGCCCAATGTGAGCTATACTATGTATCTAGTTTTTGTATAATTGCATGATAAAAAATTATTTTATACCTATAGCATGTCAGTCAATATTGTCAATGTAATTTTTCAAAGAGGGAGGATATATAATAGCAGATATGTTGTACCTTTAAGAAGCATTTCCAAGACCTGAACATGCAGTGTGAACATCTATGCATGAGACAACTAGTTTGTATATATGTTTGTATTTGTATATAATAAAGCTACTTGAACAGAACCCACAATGTTCGGCTACTTCATACTGACTAGACAAGCGACAATACTAATAGTAGAAGCAAATGAAATGGTATATTTATTAGCAGCTGTCTGTTAGGTCAGGTATTTATGACAGTAGTTCACTTGTGTTACTGGAAAACAATACTCTAACCTGGTAATAACTATACTGACCCTCTAATTATAGTCAGTTAGTGAACTTCCACAAGAACTTTAACTGTTCCACAACTCGATTAAAATTTTTTTTGTAGTAGGAATGAATGTAAGGCGTCAGTCAAATAGTAAACCAGATAGTAAACCTAGTTACTTTTCCTGAGTGATATTTTTGCCACATCCACTGTTTTTTAAGTAAAATCTGTAACAATAAATGTTAATCCCTGGTCACTTTTTTATTTGTATTTTAAGCCAGCTAGATTAGGTTAAGCTCAATACATACTAAAGTATTAACACCTTTCTTCAATGTATTCTGTTTAGACAGTTATACCTTCACAAATGGGGAGATCTGTCACAGTGCTAATTTTTTTCTGTTTGTTCATTACTTTCTCTCGAGTATGTTTTAGTTTAGAGGATGTGCTGCCTGCTATTTCACATGCCACTCTTACGTTTTCTCAAGCTCTTAAAACTTTCCCTCATTTTTTCCCCAAAGCTCTTGATAAATTAGTATTCTGTTCCTTGTTTACTATCTGGATGATTTGAATTGCTATGGGATTCCTTTCTTAATTTTACAGTAACCCTGTATTTATAATGTTATTTAGTTTGCCATTTACTAAACACAAGTGCCTCCTTTCAGGGATGATGTGGGCACCAAGTGGTTATGTGACTTGCTCAGTTGTACAATATGTAAGTGGGGACAGTAGGAATCCAATTCCAGTCTACAGGATGAAGCTCTGTAGTAACTTACATCATTAAACTTTTGACCTAACCTAAACTGCTTTTTGCTCAAAACTAGTTATTTGCCTCTAACTATCTACAAGTATTCCAGATACAAATATCATCCACTCAGATCTGAGTTTTCTTGTTTTATTGCAAGTATTTTTTCCTTGTGACTGTCAACTATATGATTTTCATAAAACTGTATGGTAATTTACACAATCCTAATATTTTGAAATATGCATGTTCTAACTTCTGCCTTTCTAAACATAACACATAAGACTGCCCCAAATAAAAAGTCAATCAATGTTTATCCTTGTCAGATTTGCTATAATAATGAGATAACATAGGTTCATAGGTTCATAGGTAGGTACTAGGCTATCTGCCTGAAGGTATTTATAAGCCTAGCCAGAATATGTTGGCTTTCGCCGCCCCCTTAGATTAGTTCCCTGTGCCTCTGTCCAGAACAGCCACTGAAGTGATCCCCAGGGTAAATTTTCTGTTTCCCATCCACTCGTCAAGGTTTCTTTTGAAGAGTGTTAATGAGGAGATCTGAATAATGTAGATTGGCATCTTGTTCCAAAGCATGGGAAGTCTCTGGGACAGGAATCTATCCATCCAGCACATCCTATTTATTGTTGTGGTGAGGTTTAGATCCTCAGAGCATGTGGCTTGAGGGGATAAGGTTTTCTTTAGGTAGAACATGTCCATCAATTCTGGGTTGGACATGGCCTTGTATGTCAGGCAGAGATCACCTCTGAGTAGGCGGTATGCAACTGAGTACAGCTGGAGTTGCTTCAGTCGAGCTGCATAGGGCATCTGTTTGAGGCGAGTGATCCTCTTGGTGAGGTACTTCTGTGGTCTTTCCAGCTGATGCAGGTGTCTTGTTAGTTACATCCCAAATGAGGCACTGTACCCTATGATGGGTCTGATGAGTGATGAGTAGAGGGGCACAATGACCTCTTTTGATCTAGATGCGAATCCTTTTGTGATTAGGTGGGCCATGTAGAAGGATTTTCTAACCACTTTGGCAATATGATTATCAAAGGAGAGATTACTATCTATTTGGGTCCCCAGATCCCTTAATACGTCTTCTGTATTTAGGGGACTACCACCTATGTGGTAGTTTGTGGGTACTTTGTTTTTTCCAAAGGGGATGACTATGCACTTTTTGGCATTTAACATGAGGCCATGATTTTGACACCAGGTATCTGTCCTTTTGGAGGATGTCTGTGTTAGCCGGAGAGTCAATTATAGCCCCTAATTTGCAGTTGTCTGTGAACTTGGTCAGCCATAGTCCTCCTGTGCTTGCCTGTACCTCTGAGAAGTATATGCCGAACAGGAGGGGTCCTAGGACTGAGCCCTGGGGAATGCCACTTGTAACTGGTTTAGAGTCAGACCTAGCTCCCACAACTCTTACCATGTGGGTTCTGTCCATGAGCCATTTGGCAACCCATCTTGTGACGAAGGGGTTTATGTTCAGGCTGGTGAGCTTGTCTATAATACCAGAATGGGGAATGGTGTCAAAGGCCTTTGTAAGGCCTAGGTAGGCTGTGTGTACCATCTTTCCCTCATCTATAGCTTTGGTAACTGTCTCAAAGAAGTCCACCAGGTTTAGCAGGCATGATCTGCCCTTAACAAAGCCAAACTGGGTAGGGTCCAGGGTTTGGAGGTTCCCAATGTCACTGTTAATGAGGTCCATGATGATGCAATCTATAGCCTTGCAGACCAAGCTAGTTAGGCTTATAGAGTGATAGTTCCTGGGGTCTGTTGTGTCTCCTCCTTTGTGGAGCAGAATAACCATTGCTGTGTGCCACTCTATGGGTACATAGCCTGTGGAGAGGCTGAGTTTGAACAGTGTGTTTAGGTAAGGGGTTAGTTCATCTTTGAGCTTGTGTAGGACGCAGCCTGGTACACCGTCTGGTCCCATTGATGCTGTGTTTATGGCATTGGAGAGGGCTGTTTTAACCTGAGTGCCTGTGATTTCAGTGGTATATGAGTTTGTAACCTTTGGAGTCTGTGTGCAGGATGTTCCTGGATGCTCCAGTGGTCGGTCGGTTTGTGCCATGTATTTTGTGCCATAGTGAATCCTACTACACTTACTTGATTCTTGACATAGCTAAAGATGCCTTGTGGTTATCTTTTAGCTTTTTATTATCTTTCTATTTTCTTTCACCTTTTTCTGAAGAATGAGATTTGATGATTTTGTTTCTTGCTGATATTGATCAGGGATATTGGATGCCTTGTCTTGATTTTCTCTTCTTTTTCTTTTCTGTACTTTTTTCCTTTTGTTTAGCTTGTTTTTGGCACCAGACCACCTTCCGGGTTTCCTTTTTCTTTGGTTTAGCATAGATCATGCATTCCATGCATTCAGGTGCGTATAGTATGCATTAGTAAGGATTTTTTGCTTGGACAGCGTTATCCTTCCTTATGGGGGCTTTTTTTCCACCTTGGTCTTAAGTAACGTGAAGTTTGCTTTTGAAAAATTTTTCACAGTGGTTTCCTCATCTGGGGGTGGGGTCGGGATGTGAATATCCAAAGTGATTTGTTTATGGTGAGGGGTTGACCTCCGGTGTGGCACACCAGTCATCCATGTTGGCGATGACCAGATCCAGTATGTTGTCACCTCTGGTGGGAGTGTTGACCAGTTGATCCAGGGCGTTTGAGTTTATACATTCTAGGAAATGTTGGGCAAGGGAGTTAGTACTTGAGTAGTTCTCCCAGTTAATGTTTGGGTAATTGAAATCACCCAATATTAGGGTGTTTGGTAGGACCTTTATGTTTCTCAGTGTTTCTACAAACGTGGAATGGGGGTCCTGGGACATGGTGGGTGATCTGTAGCAAGCTACAATTTGAATTGCAGTTTTGTCCATTGTTAGTTGCACTTGGATGATCTCTGAAGCATTGTGCTGTGCCACTAACCTGGAAGTGTGGGGATCCTTGATGAATATGGATAAGCCCCTGCCTTTTGTATTTCAGTCCGGGTTCTGTGGCCGAAATGTATGGTATGAGTTGTAGCCTGGTAGTGCTGGGGTGCTTTCTGGAACCTTAAACCAGGTTTCTGTACTGAACATATATCGATTTTCTCCATACTGAGGAGTTCCTCGAGTGCATGCATTTTGAGGTTTAGACTTCTGGCATTGAGTAGCATTATCCTCAGATTTTTGTTACTTGTGCTATTTACGGTGGTGGGTTTGTCTTTTGAGCCTTGCCTAAAAAAGGCACTATGGGGGGGGTGCAAGAGCCTTGGCCAGTATTCAAAAGCCTAATGGTGACAGGTACAAGCCATCTCTAGCAAAGCAGTGTGGCTTGTCGAGCATGTCATCCCAGGGGGACAGACACTAGATCCCCTTTGAATGACACCAGAAACTTAGCCAATTGTTGAAATTGAGAATTTTTTTCTTTATACCGTGGTATCATTCTTGGTGAGGGCAGGATGCTACTCAGGGTCAGGGTCATACCAGCCTGGGCTATGTGATCAGAGAGCTCTTCCATGTCTCTTTTCATGTAGTCCAGGGAGGTACGGCTCAGGTCATTCACACCAACATGGACAATGATGGAGTCATATTTGTACTTGTTCTGGAGTGACCTGAGTGCTTGTGTTATGTGGCGGATCCTGGCACCCAACAGTCAGCTAACAGTAACCTTCTCCTTATTCAGCCTAGTGAGTGGGACATCAGTGTGCCTGATTATAGAGTCACCTATTACTAGTATGTTGGGTATGTTATTTTGCCTTAAGGGCTGTGATTGCATGACACACTGGTTTTGTGAAGTATGTGTTTCATGGTTTGTGCTGGGGGGTGGAAGTTACTTGGATGTTTGCTTTGGAGGTCTCTGTTGCTTTTGCAGATTTTTATTTAGAGCCTCCATGTATGTTTTTGTATATTTATGTGTGCTTTTGCCGGTGCTGGTTTAATGGGTCTATGTGAGACTGGTGGTGTGATGCAAGTATTTCCCTGCTCCTCTTGACTGTATGATCCATTCTTGGGTTGAGAGAGCTTAGCCGTTTGGCTGTATAATTGCATCTCTCACATGTGTTAGTGTTTGGTGACATGAGGAGAGAGTTGTCTGTGTACACGAGGCAGTTGTAACATTGCCTCAAAATGCCCAGATTTACCAGTTGGACTGGAGAGTGCACCTGAAACTGCCCTTGGGACATGCCTGGATAGGTACAGTGAACTGTTTTACTGGATGGCTGGTCAGGTCGAATAGAGATCCTTGTCCTTCTGTACAGTACTTGAGGATCTAGTGCTAGGGTTTATAAGTGCTTGCTTTGAGTTTTGAGCAAGTGATGGGCTGAGAAATGAATGGCTTGAGTGCTTAAGTTGAAAGTTTGTCTAGTTCCAAGGGAAAAATTGAAGAGGAGACTTTGTGGAGCCCGGAATAGTTATACCCTAGCTAACCAGCACTGCACGGTGGGCAAATGCAGTATTTATAGCAGGGAAAATAAAGAGATAGAAATTAGCCCAAAATGGCCAATAAACTACTAATTTCTGGGCTGAAACCACTCCTCCAGGGATAGATAGGCTGCTCAAAGCTCCCCTCTCTCACAGGTGAACAGAGAAACTTCCTTCTATCCAAGTAAGTTATGGGCAAACACAGATTTGTAACACAGCCCTGAATTCAGCACTAACCTGAAAACTGAACTATACTAGCTTAGAAAGGCGGGAAACAAGTGTGTATATATATATATATATATATATATATATATATATATATATATATATATTGTTTTCAGAAAATAAAGCAGATACAATAAAAAACACTTTAAATGCACAGGAAATTATACTTATTGTTATATATCTCATATCAGAGTTTTAGTCAATGCCCCTAGTAATAAAGTAGGAAGAAACATAAATAC
>NC_056728.1:723681235-723716235 GCF_019279795.1 Protopterus annectens | reverse complement strand
TTCTTGGCTTCTAGGTTATATAGAGTGGCAGTTCCATTTTGCCTTTAAGAAGCTGTATATCATGTATCCCCAAAGCTGATATGCTTCTGAAATACTTCAGTCTAACAAATATGTTTTCCAAGGCAAAAATCAAGTCTGGTATTAGACATAAATAAGGCCCACATGCATGTTCATCTGAAGGATTTGGTTCTACTTTATTGGAAAGTGGAAAACCAGGCATTGTTGGTCAGTACATCAAACAGCTATGTAAAGGATACATAAAAGGGTGTAGTCTATGTCTATTCAGAATTAAAGTTGCAAGTACATTAATTTTAAAATCTAGATATCAGTTCAGTTACTCTATGGACAGACCATTGTGCAGGATGAAAACTATACGTAACAGTACTGTTTTGAAATTACATATCACCAGCCCTTATTTCTCATTCTAAGGCAATTTATTACGTTCTCACACATGCCGTCTGTATCATGAACTGTGTATACTCATTATCTCATAATATGCTAAAGTTATTTCCAGGAAAAATAACATCATGACCTTTGCTGCACCGTCTCAATTTCATATTTCTCACTTAGCTGAACTCTTAATAGTCATACACTTGCATTATACTTAATAAGAATTAAAGAGACAGTGGTGCTGTACATAAAGTATTATTAATTAAAGAGACAGTAGTCCTGCACATAAAGTATTATTAATTTAAGAGATAGTGGTCCTGTACATAAAGTATTATTTATTCAAGAGACAGTGGTCCTGCACATAAAGTATTATTAATTAAAGAGACAGTGGTCCTGTACATAAAGTATTATTAATTCAAGAGACAGTGGTCCTGCAAGTAAAGTATTATTAATTAAAGAGACAGTGGTCCTGCGCATAAAGTATTATTAATTAAAGAGACAGTGGTCCTGCGCATAAAGTATTATTAATTCAAGAGACAGTGGTCCTGTACATAAAGTATTATTTATTCAAGAGACAGTGGTCCTGCACATAAAGTATTATTAATTCAAGAGACAGTGGTCCTGTACATAAAGTATTATTAATTAAAGAGACAGTGGTCCTGCGCATAAAGTATTATTAATTAAAGAGACAGTGGTCCTGCGCATAAAGTATTATTAATTAACGAGACAGTGGTCCTGCGCATAACATATTATTGATCTATAGAATGTATACTTGCTAACTTGTTGGGGTGAATAAATGAAAGAAATTAAGGTAGTAGCTATCATACATATGTGTATTAAGTAAAAACCAAGCAGAGCATGTAAGTAGATATTTTAAATTATGCATTCTTGTCATATCTTTCAACTGCAAATAAATATCCCTTTCAAAATGAATGCAGTTCTGTAAGGCATTCTAGTATTAAACCTAAGGACTGTATTTCATAGCAACTTTTAATGCCAAGGAAAGTAGCTTTGATGAAAATCACACAAGCTGGATCTTGTAAAAATCAGAGTTTGACTAGATGCTTTTGGCAAAACTAAAGACTGACTAGATGTTTTCAGTGTTTAGAGCACTGAAATGTGGCGAATGGAAGTTCTCTCCATACTTCCTGAAAACCAGCATGCATGCATTCCTCCTTGATGTGAGGTGGGTTCAGTTCAGACATGGATCACAAAGTCCACACAATGTAAATCTTTCAATTCACATTATTTCATGTACTTAAACCTTAAATCTACAACTTCTTGGCTCCATATACATGGATTTTATTACATTCCAGCACTCCCCTCCATTCCTTCCAAATCCATGTCCGTCTGTCTGTCCCTTTCATAGTTTATACAACAGGACAGTTCCACTAATCTATAAATAGTGATTGAGTTGAAATGGAAGTGATGAGACAAAGTACAACTCAGTTTGAAATAGGTGCTACTACCATCTTGGTTTAAATTGTATCTGGGAGCAACAGTAGCTGTCAGACTAAATAACTCTGTATAATTGCATGCCAAGAAATATAATCTGTAGGTTTACACATCAAGCCAGAAGGTGAAAAGTATATTTAGCTGAATTTGTAGACCACATACATGTGCATGTATGCACATCCACCCACAGAAAAAAAGCAGGCACACCCAAACACTTATACCCAAGATCAGTGTGCATAACCAGATGAAGTCTTCACTTCACTTACACAAAATCAGTATAACCAAATAAATAAAGTCTCCAGGTCACAGAACACTTCCAGTTCAGAAATAGCATGCATGAGACATGCTGTTACCATGCTTTATACCTTTGCCAATGAAAAGTAATTGGCAACTAGTTAGGCTATAATAGTGAAACTGAAAATGGCCAAAGATGAAAACCAAGTATTCAGAATTCTAACCAGGTTACTTTGCTTACTGTGACCTTGGTAATGCAAGCCTTATGTTCCTTTTACCATTTATCTTTATCAGAATAATGTGTTTTTTCTCTGTGCAGTAGTGTTTTTTTTTCTCTGTGGAGTTCAAGTTTTTCTTTACTTTTTGTTTTCAAGAGGTAATGCAGCATCTGTGAGGCAGAATGTTTAGCCCATTTAGTTAGTGTAAGCAGTGAGGAACTTACATGCTAAGAACAAGCCGATGTGAAATTGTCTTAACGGGTAGTTTAGGTTGGAGGGTTAACTTTAGCTTGTAGTGTCTCAGTTTCCACAAGAAAACAGTATGATTCTGTTAAAACCAGGAAATGCTGCCAGGTCACCCCTGAAATGAGACACTTGTATCTACTCAGCTCGCCTGGTTAATACGCAAATAAATAACTTCACTTCTTTGAACAATCTGCTACTACTATTCAAATACAGTTCAAAGTACTTTTAGTAATGTAATTCAGTTGTGAATTTCACCATCTACAATTAAGACACAATTAAGGGACTGGTGAAGTTTAAATGCATTGGTAATTAAAAAAGAAGCATAATTAGTTGTATGGGTTAATGCAGTTTAAAGAACTTTTAGTAATGTAATTCAGTTGTAAATTTTACCACCCACAGCCTTGTTTACGGTATAATTAAGGGAGTGGTGAAGTTTAAATGCATTGGTAATACCCAAGTAAGAAAGAAGCAAAACTTGTTGTATGGGTTGCTAATATATTGTTACTCATACAGGCAGTTTTTTTATGTCTGAAAGCACCACAAGGTGAAACTGAACTTGTGCTCCTTCATAGATGGGCTGGGTTGTTAAGTTTGTTGTTGCATTTCAGTCATTGTAATTGTGACATAGACGGCAGAAAACTGCTACAAGTGAGGGGTGCGGGATATTGGACTTCTAGGTGAAATAAAGCTAGCTAGAAGTATGGATGCAGGGGTATTTTCAGTGGCTGTATAAAGAAGAGTTGATTACTAAGGGAACTGGTGCTAGGTAATGCACTTTGCCTGTGGGGGTTAGAGAGGGTAGAGGGTATGCACTTGACATGAATCCATGCCAGCACTCCATTAACCACTATTATGTTGGTTCAAGTCATACAAGTTACCATTTCCTATTGTCATATGGTTATTTAATTTTTTATTCTGGTCTGTCAGTCTTGTATACTATTGTTTCCCCATCATGTCTCTACATTTTTATGTTTGCGTAGTATTTTCCACAAGGCTTTGATCATTTTAGCATTCTTTCTCCTCCTTCTAGGTTTAACAACTCATTTGAAGGACTGTTTTTTAATAACATTTTTTTTTATTAAGTGACGTATGAACCCATGCATTTCATACATATAATTTTAGAAGCAATTATTTCTAGTACTGGAAGAGTGATGACAATGTAATACAGAAAACCACCACACCAAAACATTAGCTAGCCTTATGAATAGCAGTGTAATGCAGTATACAAGTAAATTACTAATATATTTACTTGCTATTAGCAAAAGCCTTCTTTTAATACATTTCCTTTCTCCTCTGCCTAGAAACCTCACCCAGATGCCCTCTAATATTTTCTTACATACTCATAAGCTGACGTTATCAACAGCCACAGCCTGCTACCTTCCTTTTCTCATAGGTTCATAGATATGTTCATAGATCAGTACTAGACTAACTATCCTGGTGGGTCATTTTAAACCTAGCCAATTACTCCATGTGAGAATCAAACCCTGCACCTAGTGTATGCAAGGTAAACACCTTAACCATTATGCCAACATCCCACCCTGTATAGTTCATTCCATGTTTTTAAAAATTCTGTATATGATGCAATCCACAATAGCCAAATGGGATGTAGAAGCTGTCTGATTTATTGTAAACCAAAAGGAGCAAAACTAAGAAAATACAAAGAGAACTGGACAACCAGGAAAAGTAAAATATTTTTATTGAGCGCTTTCTTCAATTTTTAACTATGGCTTCAGAATAAAATCAAGTTACACACTGAGTCTTATATAATCAGTGCAATAAATCAATTAAAAAACTGTAAAATGTACATCCACTTTTAAAGGTACAGGTGCTTCCGACAGACAACCCGCAACTTGTAAATACTTGTCAGATGTGGGCAAACGTCAGGTGTTATCCATGCAGCTGATTGTACATTGATAGCCATTTGCCATTAATACATGTTCAGCTGTCAGTAGCAGCCAAATAAACTGCATTTTTTAACAATAATTTCAATCCTGCAGGGCTTTTAGCCTATCTGTGTATGGTAGATGTTTGAGGTCATGGCTTTATCCTTAGAATATGAAAGTTATAAATTATTGCCCTGACATTTATTTCCTGTTAAAATAAAACTGAAGTGTATCAACTGATTTCTTGTACTAACTATACCAGGCCATCAGTTCCTGGAGTGCACCTAACTGGTCTCTACAGTAGCCTTTCTTTCCACTTTCCAACATGTACCTGTTAATTTAATACTTTTTAGTTAAAATCCCTTCTTGTTCCTAGCTATGCTGCAGCCTCAGATTTTATGGGTGTCACTCAAAAGTACCTAACTCCTCCTACTTGTTAGCAAGTGTACATTTATCATGATTCATTTTATCTGATAAATAATCATTTGCCATTACTCATTCATGCACTTATGAAATTATAAATAAGTCTGGCACACTGGACAGCTCTGTGAACTTTTAAGTGACCCCAGGCTATTATCATGTTGAAAGGGAGCCTCTGCCATTAATAAATTTATCCAGCATGTTACTTCTGATGAGACTTGTATCCATGGAGGATTCTCTGGCTGTCTAATGTTTTATTACTGCTTAATGTACTGAAAAATAATCACCTTTTGTGTGTAGGCTGGGCCTGATTCCAAAATACTTGGTCTCAGTGTAATCTACCACTTATATTGAAATGGAATCTGGTCAGCTGTGTAAGCCTGTTCAAAGATAGGCCTTACACCAAAAAATAAGTCACTTAGACTGGCAGCAACTCTTTTGGAGTCTGGCCAGCTATCTTATTGGACTAAAAATAATGGCTCCACTGTTGCCAGTGAAGTAGTATTTGTAATGGTAATGTTTCACTTAATCTCTTAGTCTGACACACTGTATCAAAGTCTAGATGGTTACAGCCATGAGCTGCTAATGAGTCACATACAGCCATGAGCTGCTAATGAGTCACATACAGCCATGAGCTGCTAATGAGTCGCATCCAGCAGTCCTTGGTTTAATTCCTTAGTGAGTTCCACTTGTCTAGTTTGCGAATTGGAGCAAGTCACTTAACCAAACAGTGATCCTGAGTCACACCTGAAAATAGACAACTTGTTCCTGGATGGTATATCTGGTTAAAGCTATTTAAAAATGTCTTCCTTTCAAACTACTGCAGCAGTAACTGGCTACATTTTATTCTCGCGTACCTTCCTATCTCACACTTGCAGCAGGCTAACTCGGCAGTCCTCACTCAATGGAAGCCCTATAGACTCAACGTAAACCTGCCGCTCAAGGCTCACACTTAATTTCCTGATTGTCTACTTGTTTTAGGCTTACAAATCACTATATGTATGGGTACACACAGTGGTGAATTAGTTTTACCTTATTAATTCCTTTTATTGTTTCATTGGAATTATTCTGCTACACAGGTTAACGAGTCACACTGTTTTAAGGAAGAATGACTGACTACATTTTTTGAGGTTGTGGACATGACACATATTTATGTCTGAACTTATTATCAATGGCATCTGGTGACTTCAAAGAAAGGGTGGAGGGTGCAGAAAGCAACTGAATAAGTGTGGTTAACTGAAATGAGGTGGCCTCTATTACAACATGTGAATGACCATTACCTGTAAGCAAACAACAATTGTGGTCATTCACACAGACTGCTTCAGTGGGTACTTACTCATTATTGTCACTTTACTAAGTATATACACATTAGATGTCTGACTAGCAGTCAACAAGGCCAGCCTTATGTGAAATGGAACCCAAGACAAAGGACCTCATTGCCCCACTGATGCACAGAAGTCACCCCCTGCATTTCCCAAGTGCCTTTCCCATATGTTCCTCTCATCCTGGCCCCACATCATCTAGACAAGTTATTTCTTTCTTGCTTATTCATGCTTAATCCTACTTTTTAACCACCCCCATGCTTTTAATGAAGCCTAACTGGTCAAGACTCTTACTGTAATAAGGCTGGAAGTATAACTGAATTGGACCCCCAGAATTCATATGGTTTTAGATTCTCTGAGCTGCATCATAGAGCTTTTTTTTAAATTACTTTTTAATTTAATGATGGCCTGGGAAAAAAAAGTAAAACCCAGCATCATGGTAAAGATGGATAAAGCTCTAACTTTGGCCCAGGGAACCTAGGTTTGATTAAAAGCTCAAATGTCTGAAGTGTTGGCAGGGAAGGATATGCATGCTCATCCTGAGGGGGGGGGGGGGTGGCATTTTCCTAGCCACTCTCTGCGGGGAGACATGGTCCACAAAGGAGGGAAACCCTTGGACATACCAAGGTGAACATTAGTGGGGAGACAATGGTAGTTCATTAAATGAAAAAAAAATCCTTCCACTATGCAACATGATTGGGAACTGGGATGTCCTGATCTCCTTGCCAGCCTTGACCCTCATTGGAGTAAGTCTGGGGAGGGCAGAAGGTATCAGTAGATCTGACAAATGAGGAAGGGCACTGGAATTCATCATAAGTAAGGAAAAAATTTGGTATTATTTTTTTTCTTTCTAGGAAAAATAAGCTGTGTTTAAACATCAAGTTCAAAGCTAACAAAATACTTTTTCCCCAATAAACTGAGAAGAGAAAGTTAAGGCTATAAACATCCTGTCTGGGAATAGCACCTACCTTCTTGCCTCTCTAAAATGTGATAGTTACGTTATCTGACACCACCCGCCAGGATTAAATTGGGATGAAAGCTAAAGTACAAATGGCCAAAGGCATATATATCTCATACATCCAATGGTCTGAGAATAGAAACCAAATCACATGGATAAAACTCACACAAAGACAGGGAGTATGGTCATCTCAGAAGAAATCACAGCCAAAAATTTAACATGAAAACCAAGCACTGTTAGATGGCAACACTACTCAATATAACACTCTGCCAATGATCATTCTCAGTCATACACGTCCTGCACTTACCACCACTGACAGGCACTTACTGATCAGAATTCTTGATATCTGACTGCAATAGAAAGTGAAAAAGATACGACTAACTTGTGATTTTTATAAATATTGCAACCTCTCACACACACACACACACACACACACACACACACACACACACACACACACACACACACACACACACACACACACACACACAGTTATTTTCATCTCAAACAGTCCTCATAATGATCAGTTACAGCCACTTCATTGACTGTACATCCCTCACATATGTCAGTATTAAAGGGACAATCCTAGGGATTTTTTGTTTTGATTCAGCCTTTGTTTACATTTCAGGTTTGCCTTTCTGAGCATGCTCAACTTTGGCTGAGGGAGGTGGGAGAAGAGTGCCTGCAGGAAGTTTCAAAGGTGTGAGCCAGATTCCATCTCAAATTGCAGTTGTACTGACAACAGCTTTCTCTGTGAGCCATTCATTAGTGTAATCTGTGCATTTTACACATTGAGAAAAGCAGCCTTTCAGGCATTTTATGACCTGACAGTTACTGCTACTCTACAAAGCACATCCATAATGCAAGGCTTTCAAAACATTAGCAAACAGAGTTTTTTTGTTTCTTTCATTTCATATTTTATTTTGTGGTGATTGTAAAATCTGGCCAACTACAACAATTTTATGACATGGCTTCTACCTATAGAAAGCATCTGAGTGAGGCAAACAGTAGTGGAAAACATATTTCTCTTTCTTTCATGTCATGTTTTACTGGGTTCTGATTTTTGAATACTAGGCTGGTGTAGTGACTTCCTGACCTTCCAGTAATTCCATAGAAAGCAAGTGTGTGACAGAAGGCTGGAGCATTAGTAGACACACTCTTCTGTTCCTTTTTCATTTTCCAGTTTGATATGTGCTGATTTCTGAATACTACTAGACCAATGCACTATTTTTATGAGTGGGCTGCTTGTACATCTGTAGAAGCATGAATGATGCAAAGTTTAAAAATGTAAAAACAAAAATGCAGAAAGGTAGCAGTCTGCTAGAAAACCGCATCAGCTCCAAAGCTGCGGAGCAGCGAAAACGCTACTTTATTAAACTATTTGGCTAAAATCTGACTTCTTCGTGGATTTATCACAGGCTACCTTTCTGCATTTTTGTTTTTATATTTGTTTGTTTTTCGCTTTTCCAGTAAAAGTTTAAAAATGAGTATACCCTCATCTTTTCCTTTCACTTCATATTTTATTTTTTGCTAATTTCCAGCTACTAGCCAAAAGCACATCTTAGTGTACATTTATTTTATTTTATTTTACATTTGTTGACCGGGCTAGTCTAGCTGGATATATTTCCATTTTCAGTAGAGGCCCGGGGAGAAAAGCTCCACACAAAACATAACAAAGAGACATGTTAATAATAAAAAATTAAAAATAAAAATAAGAATATAAAATTAGTAATAAAATCAACAAAAAGCTAAGCCACACAAAACTACAGTAGACATGAATAATACTAGGTCAGTTACAAAGCATCTTAATTAATGGATAAAGGCTGCGCCAAAAAAAGCTTCTAAAATATAGAAGAAAATTAGAGTACAAGTGACTAGAAAAGTTGAAGGAGTAATACAAAACTAGAAAAGAGGGAAGAGACAGTAGTCAAGAAGTGAGAAGAGAAAAGAAGACAAAAGAGAAGAGAGGGGAGAGATGAGAGAAGTAGGTCAGAGCATAGAAGGACTGCAAAGGGCAAAAGAAAAACTAGGTATTTGCTTAACTATTAAGCACAGAGTAGGGTTAAAGGTAGAGAAAAGGGTAATGAAGAAAGTTAGTCTGGTGTACTACATGAACAAAGCCAGTGATTTTGGAAGTACAGTTTGATTTTTTGTTTGAAGAGAGGTAAGGATGTGGTCAGAGTTATATCCCTAGGTAGCAGATTCCATATTCTACCTACAGTATTAGTGAATAGAGAGTCGCCAGCTAAGTTGTGGGACTTTATAGATTTGGCCAGGAGTTTACAAGAGGATCGAAGGGAGGTAAGATTGTTATAAGGGATTAAAAGTCTAGGGGTGTTATCAGGTTGGTACAGTATTTTGTGGGCAATAGTAAGTTGTGAGATTATAAGATAGTTTTGTAGTTCTAGCCAGCCTAAAAGTTTCAAATTAAGACAGTGATGGGTTCTGAAAGGGTTATCAGTGGCAAAGCGGGCAATGTTGTTATAGCAAGCAGCTAGTTTGTTTAGGTTAGCTTTCTTGAGGTTGGTGAATATAGGAGAGGCGTAAAAGAGAGTAGATATAAGATGGGAGTGGGTGATAGTAGCTCGAGTAGATGGGGTTAGAAATAGTTTAATACGGTATAAGGATCCTATTTTTCTGTTAACTGATTTGATGGTGTTGTTGATGTGTTGATCAAAAGTGAGATTGTTATCAATAGTTATTCCTAGCAGTTTAGTTGTTGAGTCAGGAGAGATGACAGTGGTGTTGTTTGACAAGATGGTGAAGTTTAATGGGGAGGTTCGAGTGGTGGGGGTGAAGAGGAGAAGTTTAGTTTTTTTAGCATTAAGAAGGAGGTACCGTCTAGTAAACCATATTTCTACTGTGTTGACGATATTTTGAGTTAGTGAGATTAGATCTGAAGAGGAAGATGCTAAACAAATAATAGTGGAGTCGTCAGCGTATTGAATGCAGGTAGCTTGAGGGATTACAGAATGAAGATCATTAATATAGAGGGAGAAGAGAAGTGGACCAAGAATAGAGCCCTGAGGGACTCCAATAGAAATGGGCAATAAGGAAGAGATGTGGTTGTCCCAAAGAACAGCTTGTTGTCTGTTACTCAGATATGAACTAAACCATTTAATGGCAAGGTTATCAAATGAGAGGGATTCGAGGATGTTAATTAAAGAAGAGTGGTTAACCATGTCGAAAGCTTTAGAGAGGTCAATGAATAGAGCAGAAGAGAAAAGATTATTGTTGCGATTGCTGTTGATGGTATCTACAAAGGAAAGGAGGGCAGTGGTGGTGCTATGGTGAGGTCTAAAGCCATGTTGACAGTTAGCTATAATGTTGTGTAAAGAGATATACTGTACAAGTTGCTGATGAATACATTTCTCCATAATTTTTGCTAAAGGTGAGAGAAGAGCAATTGGTCTAAAGTTAGAGTAGTCAATAGAGTTTCCACCTTTGTGTAGTGGAATAATATGAGAGACTTTCCAGATATCAGGGATGGTTCCCTCTTGGATAGTTCTATTTATGAGTATAGTTATTGGGTATGCAATTTCTTTGGCTGCCTTTTGAAGAAAAAGAGAAGGGAGCTTGTCAGCAGAGGGGGTACCAGGTTTCAGTTTGAAAATAAGTCTGTAGATGAAAGAGGTAGAGATGGGTTGTAGAGAGAAATTGTAAGAAGAATCTACTAGATTATTTGGAGGATAGAAGTTATTGGTGTTCAGTTGTCTAGCAAGAGATTGAATAGTTTCAGTAAAGAAAGAGTTAAAAGCATTTGCAGTTTGGTACATGCTACACCTTAGTGAGTTACTACATTATATTATGTTTTCAACACTTCTATCTCTTGTAACATTATATCTGTATGAATCTATTTCTAGTTCCACTGTTGTTATATATAAACAAGTAACTGAAATTATACTCTACAGCTGTTGGCATCATTCTAACAGTTTGCAGTACCCAACGAGTGTCTGATTCCTGGTCTGGCAATGATTAGTCTTACATGGTAACATTTAAACTGTTTCCATTCCAACTTACTCACACAATAGCATACCTCTCACCATCTTAGCACAAAAAATCTGGACAAACCCTAAAATAATAATGAACAAATGCCCAAAAATAGAGATATTTTTAAATACTGCTCTTATAAACTTAGAAAGTTGCTAGAATAACAAAATTTCTTAGTGTGACTGTGTGCATTTTCTGAAGGATATGAAGTCTGAAACTCAAATGTGTCATTATTTAGTAACTTCAATCCTCAGTGATTTGCCAGAAAATCAAAATGTTATGAGGTACAGACCAAATATATGAGGCAAAAATCTAGACATTCAGGGAAAATCTGGACAGTTGAGAGGTATGCATGGTAGTGATGATGGAGCAAAGTGACAGAAAGTACTCTTGTGTATAATCTTACCATAACAGCTGTTCTCTGGTACAGTATTCGGTACAGAAGTGATGTATTGCCGAGGACAGTCCATCGCTTGACTAGTATAAATAAGCTTAAAAGAGATCTTGGTTGTGTTTTATGTCCCATTTATGCTCCCTGCACAGAACACAGGTCATAAGCGGGACTTACAGATGCAACTACCTAGAACTGTATTGCTCCAGAAGAGAACAGCCATCATAGGACAAAGGAGTCCATACACATCCAGAAGGAAAAAAACTGCAGAATAAACAGGGGATTGGAGGGAGGGAGAGAATACTACAATAATGAAGAGTAGGACATCTACTGTTATGGTACGATTTTACATAAGTGTACTATGTCATTTTATATCACTGTTGCAGTATTCAGTCCAGAAGGGAGAGTAAAAAAGCCCAAGAACAGAATGAAAGGTGGAAGGCTGAGAAGGGCTGTCATAAAACCCACATACAATGGCTTCAGCAAAACCTGCTATGGTCATAGAAACCATATACAACTTATAATGCTTAATAAAGGTATGCACTGAAGACCAAGTAGCAACTTCAAGGATGGAATGATGTCCAACCCCTTGAAGAAGGCACCAAAAGAGGCAACAGCCATAGTGGAATGAGCTCTAACAAAAGCTGACAGAGATTTGCCATGAAAAATAACAAAAATAATTGGTCTTAGATATCCTGGTGGAGATGGTTTGTTTGGAAACAGCCAAACCCAAAGACCTGGTATAAAAAGAAACAAAAGATTGATCAGACTTATGAATAGTCCTAATTTTATCCAAATAGTACCTGAGCTGCCTGTGCAAATCCAAGGTATGCAGGACCCACACACACTAGCAGACTGAGAAGAAGGAAAAAAGAAAGGTAGTTGTACTGACTGACTAAAGGACAACTCATTGACTTACTTGGGCATAAAAGTAGGATTAGTACACAGGGACTCCCTGTCCCTATGAAAAACCAAAAAAGGAGGAAAGGCCATAAGGGCCTGGAGCTCAGAAACCTTCCAAGCAGAAGTAAGAGCCGGCAACAAAACAGTCTTCCAGGTACAATGTTGCAAAGAAGCAGAATCTACAGGCTGAAAAGGAGCCTGAGTCAGTTTTTTCTAAACAAACGTACGGTCCCAAGGAGGAGGAATAGGCTTTCTTGGAGGCCTAATATGCAGGACACCTTTAAGAAATTGTTTGATCTCAAAATGAAAAGTCAAAGCAGGAGTCAAGGGTAGACAAGCAGAAATGGCTGACAAATGGGCTTTCATAGAAGAATAGGCCAACCATGAAGATTTTCTGGTTGAGGGTTTCCTTGCCTCCTGTAAAACCCTGAGCACATCCTCAGAAAAGAGGTGCCTAAAAGGGATCAAAATCCTATCACCCACAATGTTACTTGCAGAGTGGGCAAGTGGGGATGGATGACAGACCTCTTGTCCTGTGAGGAGATCCAAATGATGAGGTAACTTGTGATGGTTGCCTGTGGCCATACGCATTATTTCTAAGAGAGTAGTCTGCAATGAATTTTTCAAGTCTGCCAACTCATTGTAGTCCCAAAAATATGTTCCCAATTACCTCTTTCTTCCACCATAAAGCCTCTAACATTTGCGATCTACCTGAGGAAACATTCTTTGAGTCTGTTTGGGGTACTAAAATACCTTTCCAAACAATTCCAAGCAAAAATCCTAAATCTTCTTGACTTTGTTGCATATTTGGAAGCCTTACATATATCCTGTCCTTGTCTTTGTGAACTTTCTAAACTCCTCTGATTCTTATAGTTATCATGCAATACTTTATATGCCCTACTAATGTTCCCCCTACATTCCCTGTTAATTATAAATGCTAACTCTGTGATCACACATTCCACATGGAAATCTCCTACTCGGGGATTGTCTAGCTCACACACTTGTCAAATAACTGTCTGCGTCGACCAAATGGTGTCACTCTACTGGGTGTTGGAGCACTTGCCGTTCACTACAAAGCTTGGCACCCATATATATCAATTTCCTTGGCATATACACACACACGTATATAATATATATACACATACATATACACAAACACAGATATATTATACATACACAGACACAACCATATAAACACACAGACATATATATATATATATATATATATATATATATATATATATATAAAACACACAGATACAGATACACACACACACACACACACACACACACACACACACACACACACACACACACACACACACACATGCTAACATAAACACACAACAGAACCATTAGTGTAATCAGTAATATGTGCTTGGTAGAAGAGGAATATTGTACTTGTTCAGGTAGACATGGGTGGTCTTTTGCATCCAGATAAGAATTATCCTGTCATTATGAGATAATATGCCACTGGACAAGACAGTATCATGGCATATCAATAAATACACATTAATGATAATAAAAATGTCAATGAACTCAGACAATGAAACAAGCAATGAGATTTGTAAGTTACTAGTATGGGCCAGTTTTGCACCCCACTAACTATAAAGTCCTCTATGGTCAAATCAAACCACAATCATAACCCTTAAACATACATTTTTCTGAAGGATATGAGGTCAAAACTTTAAATGTATATCATTAATTAGTGACTTCAATACTCAGTAATTTCTCAGAAAACAAAAAGTTTTATGAGAAGCAGAACAAAAATATGAGTCAAAGATCTGGACATTATGTAAACATCTAGACAGTTGAGAGAAATGCTGCAAATCATTCACATTCTGCGCAAGACTGAATTCTGAATAAACTTTGAATACATCAGTATTTAGAAGTTATACAAAGGCTTATCTACTAAAACTGAGTGATGACCTGGCTATTTTAAAAAAAAACTCATTCCATCTTGAGAACCTCAGCATACCTCTCTAGTGTCCAGACTTTAGCAGCATGTACAGATTTTTGCCTCATAGTTTTGGTCTGTTCCACTTAAAATTTGTGATTTTCTCGCAGATCAGTGAGACTCATTTGTGTTTCAGACTTCATGTTATTCAGAGAATGTATGCTAATGCAACACCTTTTAGTCTATCAATTTTCTAACTTTATAATAGTAAAATTTAAAATGTATACCTATTATTGGGCCTTTCATCCCTCCCACCCCATGCTTTGTTCAGATTAACTTTCCACTACTTATGCTCTACTTCAAAATTATCTCCTACCTCTTACCTACTTACTTGCTCCCCTTTCTATAGCTAATCACTTCTAATTTCCCTTATTCTTAGCCCTCTTTTCTCTTACTTCCTACCTGTATCAATATCTTACAAAGCATTTTCAACTTTATACAATGTCTTTGGACTTTAACTGTGTGTGGTAGTAATTATTTCATTTAATATCTTTATCATACTTAGTATTTTATGTTTGTATAGGTATTTTTTGTCTTACTTTATGGACTGTGTGAGTCAGTAATTAACTCACTTAGTAATAATAAGTAACTGTAGAGTTGTTAGTTTTTGTCTCTTCAAACTTTCTTTAAAACACAAGTATGTTTTCCTTTATTGTATTCACTGTGGAGCTTTTCTCCCCGGGCCTCTACTGAAAATGGAAATATCTCCAGCTAGACTAGCCCGGTCAACAAATGTAAAATAAAATAAATAAATAAAAATAAATTGTTATTCTAAGATGTTGAGAGGTATCAGCCCCACTGCTTATGTGAAATCCTTAACTGGCAAGTTCTAAGCACATGTAAATAGTTGCATAGATGCATTTGTCTCCCTCAGAAATTATTACAATGCCAAATTCAAAAATACACCCCCCCCGTAGCAGAACCCTAATATAAACAGGTGCTGTAATAAAAGAAAAAACTTACTACATGCAAAACAAAAAAAAATAACTTTCAAGATACAAAAATGCTTTTCTTAAACTGAACAAGGAACTCCAGACCCCGATGAAGTCAAAAAGCCAAATATGAGATAAAAACAGCCACACAGTTGAAGGATAACAACAAGGCATTCTTTAACTATGTTAGAAACCTCAGAAACAATGCCCAGCACTGAGTAGACTTAACAGTAAATTATATTACATACTCAGACCCAGAAGCATTATAGTATAGTTTCATAGGTAAGTACTAGGCTAGCTGCTGTTGTAGGCCATTTTAAGCCTAGCCAGTTTACCTTTCAAAATGTGAGAATCAAACACTGTACCTTGTGTCTGTGAGGTAAACACCTTTACCACTATGCCAAACCACACTTCAAAATATTTCTCGAGAGCAGAAGGTGATTGTTAACAGCTTTGGTTGAGGTTATCCTTACCTGACTCCATAGCCAGGTAATTGTCGAAGCATTTAGGTGACATGGTTCCCTTCTGCTTGAGAGGAGGTAAGGCAATACGTCTGGCAGAATGTGAATTTGGCAGCAGATAGTAGCTGATGTTAATGCAGTGGGTTGACATAGCAGGACATATCACCAGATGCACCATAAAGCCACTGACATGATTTCATCAGCCTGTAGGAGAGCAGCTGGAGTGGCCCGTGACCATATGGCTACGGGGGGGGGGGGGACCTGCTACGGAGCCACCACTGACACCAAATGAAGAGTTCCTGTCCACTGTCAGGGATCCAGACAGCTCACAGGGAAGTGCACAGCAGCATGTGACTGATGTTGGTGCTGCTGTTTCAGAGAGGACAAGGATGTCCCAGGAGGAGCATCCACATAGGCTTAACCATATCAATTGTTAAATACGTCTTGGATAGTAAAATATTGACAGAAAATGGATAGTAAAATATTAACAGCAAATACAATTTTCTATTTAACATTTTTAACTGTATTTTTTTGGGGGGGATACATCTTTGATAAAGTTAACACATTCAGCTTGATTATACATGGTCTTGGCCTAGATGTATCCTCCCAAGTTCTCGTTAAAAGTATTGTTAATTGATTATATAAAAGGCAAAATTTTAAAACACTATGTTAGAAAAATATGTATTAATGTGTGTATGCTTAAAGCCAATTAATAATCAAGTATTTTAATACGCTTTTCATTCTATTTTTCATGCACTATATTTTATACAAATTGAGTTTCATATGAGACTGAAAAAGATGCTTTTTGAAAACTGCAGTATGCTTTCTGAAACTTGCAAGTTGCCCTCTGACCTAGTAACTGCTAGCACATCAATATTCATGTTTACGCCTTTTGGAAATGTACTTGAGAAGCAGGTGCTTATCTGCTAGGTCAGGAACGAATGAATGAACAATACTATATACTGTAAATGTAATGATTTTAGACAATCAGCTCTGTTCGTAGGATGGGAACATGTGCAGCTACAGTAACTTACAGATAAAGTAGACAAAGGATTATTAGAGAAATGAACTGCTAGCATTATGCTTGAATTAGCCATAGTACCTTGAATGGTAACATAACATGTATCTAACTGGTAGTAATCAAGGCCATGTTGCTTTCCTCAAGAAGTTTCACATAAAAATTGATAAATCAGCAGAAATTCATGGGAATGATGGTCAACAGATGATGATGAAAAGGTGGTAATCTGTTACGTCAGCTTGGTAGGCCATGACTAGTTAGAGAATGTATAAAAATGAAAGTATTTCCTGTTTCTGGTTAGACAAACTCTGTATTAGCACGTTTTTGTCTCCTTGCTGCAAGATTAAAGTGCCTTAACCTGAACCTACCGTGTTTTGATCATTTTTAAAGTATATTTTTCCTTTGACAGTTTGGTCCTTCGGACCGGAAAGTACCTCTCGCTCTAGGCCTACGTCAGAATTGGGCCCGGTGGCATGCATCCGTACGGAGAAGAAGCCAAATCGGCTCTTCTGTTTTGAAAGACCTCCGACTGAATTGTCGTTCGAAAGAGGCCAGCCACTGTTTCTGATCTGGGATTGGAGGACGAGTCAACGATCCGGTGGATCAACTCACGGAGGGTCAGGTACGGAGGAATTACCTTATTTCTGTTTCTAAGATCAGGGACTAATTACAGAACTGTTTTTTATCAGGTAGATTTGCATGTGCAGATCAGGGACAGAAAAAGGGGTTACTGTTTTTGTCATAGATCAGGGAAACAGAATAGGTAGGCAGCTATTCTAGATAAACTGTGAAAAGGTATAGAACTGTGGTACCACATGATAAAAAGGGTTACATAACAATTTACAGCTTAGCTAGGGCAACAGTGGGAAATCAGTGTACAAAAAGTTCCCGAGACCCGCCCCTAACTGAAGACGCGAAGTATATGCAATTACAGCATGCCGACAATGTTAAGTACTATACAGAATGGGTTGATAAGTATAAATTCGATGGTAATTTAGATAAACTTGCACTTATGAAACTTGTTAAGCAACTAAAAACAGACACGAAAGGTCAACTAAAAAAGCAACGACAATTAGGAGTCCCTCAGGCGCATAGGTGGCTTGAGGAAGCAAATCGC
This sequence comes from Protopterus annectens, assembly GCF_019279795.1. Taxonomy (NCBI): domain Eukaryota; kingdom Metazoa; phylum Chordata; order Ceratodontiformes; family Protopteridae; genus Protopterus; species Protopterus annectens. The sequence continues at coordinate 723,698,340 of NC_056728.1, read as the reverse complement.
AGGGAACAGAAAATAAAGAATTCAAAAACAATGTTCTTAGACAAAGAAGACAATAACTTGGTAATAGCAACGGCCCCTCCTTCGCCCCCTCCACTTCCTTTACCAGAATATGAAGCGAGTGGACAAGCCAATCCACCTCCGCTATATTCAGCTGTTTCTACAGCACCAAAACCTTTTGTTAGGGATCCTATCGAGACAAGGTCTCGAACACGCGACTTGAGGAGGGAGATTGAATTATGTGAAATAAATAGGAAAACACAGGCTATGAGTGAAGAAGAGATATGTCCACTCATAGAAGTACCAAATCCTCAGGCAGGACAGGCAGGACAGGATCCGCCTCTTTTAGTTTATAGACCGTGGACAATGGAAGATATCCGGAAAGCCACGGAGGGAATTCCCCACCCAAAAGTGAATTTTCGAAAATTTTTAGAAGACTTACAGGGTATGAGATTAAGTTACCATTTGAATGGAGAAGAAGTAGAAAAAGTAGTTAGACAAATTGTAGGTCCAGACTGGCACATGATTAGTGGCGACTGGAATCCTCGTGAAGCACAACTTAGACCACTCCCACATACTAATGCAGAACTGGATGGCAGAGTGAAAGGTCTGACAGACCGAATCTCTGAAAAGTGGAAGCCTAGGGCTGATTGGACCTGCATTAATCAGTGCATTCAACAGGAAGGTGAAACAGTTGATAGATATTATGCTAGACTGTTAGAATGTTTTAATAACCACTGCGGAATGCAGATACCAGAAAACCAGACACAAGATTCCCCATATGAACAACAGCTAAAGAATGCATTCTTGAAGGGTAGTATAACTCCCATTAGTAGCTTTATTACGAAGCATATGGTAGATCATAGTACAAGTAGACTACAGCCATTACTTGGATATGCTAGACATGCAGAGAGACATTTTAATAGTAAAAAGAAAAAGAAAACTCAAGTATTTTCGGCAGAAGATGGGTCAGAAGTTTTTGTAGTACAAACTGGGAGAAAGGGTAAGAAAAATGCCCAGGGAAATAAGCAATCTGACAAGCGATCAGAAGATTTCGAGGAAAGAAAGAAAATGGTGAGTGTTGTAAGTGCGGGAAAAAAAGGACATTTAGCAAGGGATTGCAGTCTAAATAAGAAGGTGACTACAGAAAATAAGGAAGATGAGGAATGACTATATGATAGTCAGGAATCACTGAATGGAAATAAGCAGGAAAAGACAGGTACAAATGTGATAGCAGGAGTAGAGGATGTGACAGAAGGGGTAGAGGATGTACATGAATTTGCAGACATTGAAGAAAATGAAATTTTGGACTTAGCTTTATTGAGCTTAGAGCTATACTTAGCAGACACAAAACCGGAAGTGACGCTTCTGGTAGAGGGGAGGGAAGTCAAATGTTTGTGTGACTCAGGGGCTTCACGGACCCTGATACACCCTTCCAAATTACTGGAAGATTCAGAATCACCAGATTATATACTAGTGAAGGCAGCTAATGGACAGCTGTATCGGGAGCCACTCTCCCATGACATAGCAATAACAGACCCTGTTTCAGGGATGACCCAGAAAAGCAAAACTGTAGTTTCTGCAAAATGCCCAGTAAATCTTTTGGGCAGAGACTTAATGCAGATATTTGGCATAGCCGTAGTTCCAACCATGCAGGGTATGGAAGCACAGCGACAAATCGATACTTTTGTAGTGCGACCGGAGGGTGAGACATATTATTGGTACAGCCAGGACTTAGTTATAACTAGTCCAGGGGCAGTAACCAAAGAACTGATGAACGTAGCCATCAGTAAGTCCCCCTCCCTCGACACTGACAAACAGCATTTGTTGCATTGTACTCTATATTACTGTAATAGACCAGGACCTGATAAAGATTATGAGCAGGAATTGTTTCAGAACCACGCAAACAGACTAGTGCTGCGACATTTGTACTGGGATGCAGAAGGAAACAGTGTAGTAAGCTGTTCATTGCCCCAAGAATTTTTGGCAATTTACAAATCTAATCAATTGCCACATGTTAGTTTAACTAAGAATAAAAATTTGAAATGGGCAGACTTAGGTGAAAAAGTCACAAGGTGGGAAAAGCAGACAGAATTAGAACTCTCCGAACAAGGAGTACAGAAACAGAAATTGAATTGGATAACACAGACACACCCAGCTGTGCACCCACAGGCTAGTGAGAATAGCTGAGTATTACTCTTATTGGAGGAAGAGGAAAAAGCCTTGCGAAACATACCAGAGACTTTGGTCAACAGGGAAATCAGATGTAGGACTTATACGAACAGCAGGACCAGTTACTATTACGCCAAAGTCAGCATTTAGACCCCAGAAAAGACAGTATCCCTTGAGAAAGGATGCAGAGATAGGGATCAAACCTATAATAGCAGCCTTACTTAAGGAAGGAGTCTTAATAGAATCTCCTGATTCACCATGTAATATACCCTTATTTCCTGTCAGGAAAGCAAACGGGGAATGGCGTATGGTCCAAGATTTACAAGCTGTAAATAATGCGGTTATACCCAGGGCACCGACGGTGCCAGACCCACACACCTTACTGAATGATTTAAAGCCTGAGCAAAAATATTTTTCTGTGGTAGATATTAGTAATGCATTTTTCTCTATACCGATACACCCTGACAGCCAGTATTGGTTTGCATTTACATTTCAGGGAAAGCGGTATACATACACAAGATTACCACAGGGATATTGTGAAAGTCCAACAATATTTGCACAAGAAATGGCAAGCAACCTGGCGGGATTTATCCCACCGAGAGGTAGTCAGATTTTAGTTTATGTAGACGACATTCTGCTGGCAGCCCCCACCCAGCAAGAATGCAAAGAGGACACAATAGCATTATTACAGTTTTTAGCTACTCAAGGTCACAAAGTAAACAAAGACAAGCTACAACTTTGGAGAAAACAAGTTAAGTACTTGGGATATGTAATATCCAAGGAAGGTAGAATATTAGACGAAGATAGAAAAACAGCAATATTACAGGCACCTAGACCAACTACCAAGAAGGAAATTATGTCCTTACTGGGAACAACTAATTTTTGTCAAAGCTGGATACCAAATTATGCTTTGGAATCTGCTTTGCTGGCCGATTTAATATTCAAAAAGCTGATGGCAGCACAGGATTTATTACAATGGACACCAGAAGCAGAAGCAGCTTTCTGCAAGCTGAAACAACTGATAACATCATCCTTAGTTTTAGGATTACCAAACTATCATAAGCAATTTATTCAAACTGTAGACTGTAAGCAGGGTTATATGACATCAGTATTGACACAGCAACATGGGGACAAGCAATGCCCCATAGCTTACTAGTCATCATAGTTAGACCCAGTGGTGTGGTTCCTGCCCCACTGTGTACAAGCCATAGTTGCAGCTGCAATGGCAGTGCAGGCTTCGGCCTCAGTAGTGTTATTCCACCCTCTCACATTGAGAGTGCCTCATGCAGTCGCAATTATTTTACTGCAAGAAAAAGTAGCATATATTTCTCCTGCTAGACATCTTTCCTGTATGACTATACTGTTGAGCCAACCTCATATGACAATTGAACGATGCACAACTTTGAATCCGTCAACTTTGCTCCCAACCCCTGTGGATGGCAAACCACACTGCTGCCTGCAGGAGATTGAGCAAAAGACATTACCTAGACAAGACCTTACGGATGTTCCCTTGGATGATGCTGAGGTGACATACTATGTGGATGGCTCGTGCAGGAGGGGTCCTACAGGACTGATCCTAGTGGGGTATGCAGTCATTTCTGATACTGAAACTTTAGAAGCGAAATCTCTACCACACAATTTATCTGCACAAGCGGCAGAGTTGATTGCCTTGACAAGGGCATGTACCTTAGCAAAAGGTAAGAAAGTGAACATTTATACTGATAGTCAGTATGCTTTTTCTACTGTACATGTTTTTGCACAGTAGTGGAAAAATAGAGGAATGATAACATCTACTGGTAAACCAATTAACCATGCGCAATTTATTTTAGATCTATTAGACTCTATTCAGTTACCTCAAAAAGTAGCTATTTGCAAATGCGTAGCTCATACCAAGCAACAGGATAAGATTTCAAAAGGTAACGCGCGGGCTGATACAGCTGCGAAGCAAGCTGCTTCAGCCTCAGAAGCTTTTCTTTTTAGTGAGGAATTACAACCCTCTGAGACCTTAGATTTAGAAATGTTAAAAACAATGCAGACACTTACTACAAATGTAGAAAAACAGAAGTGGATAAAACGAGGAGCAATCCTTGAAAAGGGACTGTACATCTTCAAGGAAAAGAAACCACTTTTGCCATCTAATTTGTTTAGCTATGCAGCTTTGTTGAGCCATGGGCAGAGCCATGTCTCAACAAGGGGGATGGTACATTTAGTGAATCGAGTATTTACAACGTATGGATTTACAAATTACACAAAAAATTTCTGTGCAGCATGCCATGTTTGTAACAAGCATCACGCACAAGGAGCATTGAAGCCTAAGCAAGGGAGTTTCCCTACACCACCGTATCCGTTTCATACTATTTGTATGGATTTCATAGAATTGAATAAATGCGAAAATAAAAAGTATTGCCTTATCATTATAGATATGTTTTCCAAATGGGTAGAAGCTTTTCCGACTAAAAATCCAGATGCAGCCACTGTTGCAAAGGTCTTTGTTAAAGAAATTATACCCAGATTTGGCATACCAGAAAAGATTTATAGTAATAACGGTACACATTTCGTGAACCAAACAATACAGCAACTTAGTCATTATTTTGGGATATCGTTAAAAAATCACTGCGCTTACCACCCCCAATCTGCAGGGTTAGTAGAGAGGCACAATGGGGTGTTGAAGAACTAGCTTAGGAAGTTAATGACCGAGACACAGAAGAACTGGGTGCACTGTTTGCCTTTAGCACTGTTGAGCATGAGAACTGTTCCAAATGCAAAGTGATTAACTCCTTTTGAAACTTTGTTTGGGAGGGCATATTATACACCTCAGTGGAAACCTCTCATGTCTGCAGAGCAGGAGGCTGACAGTTCACTTGCAGGGTATATGAGGCGATTTTTGAATAACAAACTTTTGCAGTTAAATTCTGTTTCAGATAAAGAACAACCAAAATCGGAAGCACCAGTAGCCCCAGGCACCTGGGTCTGGGTGAAGATTGTGAAGCAAAAGAATTGGAGTTCTCCGAAGTGGGAGGACCATACCAGGTACTACTGTCAACACCCACTGCAGTCAAGATCGCAGAGCGAGCTTCCTGGATTCATTTGACGCACTGTAAACTGGTTAAGAACTTTGAAGTGGACAAAAACTTTGTTACTGTTGTACAACGAGAACATAATGGCCAGGTACAGAGTGAATAGAGACATTGAGCAACCTCAGAAAACTTGTATGATCATTTTAATAGCCATGCTAATCACACTGTTCTTTTTGTTGTGGCCACTTCTTTTTCCTGCCACAAAAGTTGAACTGATTAGACGTAATGAACCAAACATAGACTGGCATCTGAACTTTAACACTTATCAGGCAATTACATGTGTGTATGCTGAGACTTTTAATGTTTCGAACTGCTGGGTCTGTACGGCCATACCAACAGCATACAGGGGTTTATTGATGACTGCTATCCCCCTAGGCGTCAATGAGACCTGGGAAAATCTGTTTTTTGACACAGTTGCTATTAAAGCACATGATAAAGTAGCACTGTATTTGCCTGTGGCACAAAAAGGAATTGTATGTTTTTACAAAAATTACACCATCCAAGTGGGATGGAGTAAGTGTAATGTTACAGTACAGTATAAATGTTATAGAAAACCAAACGATTTGAGTGGATCTTGTAGTACAGATCATGACTCATTTTTGAAATCTATGCATAAGACTCTTGATCAGGTACAACGCAATCCTGTACTTTTTAAACAGTTATCTGTAATAGATAGGAAAATGTTTCATGCAGGGCAGTCATTTCGTAACAAAGTAACAACTAAAGTAGAGGACTGTTATTTTGTGTGTGGTAAAAAAGCATATAAATGGTTACCTGAGAATTGGTCTGGCAGTTGTTTTTTGGGGTACCTGGATCCGGCCATCCAACACACTGCAGTTTTGCCTCAGGGAAACATTCGAAATACCCGAGACGTGACCAAAAAGACTGTTAAGAAACCTGAGAATCCAGTGGGACGGATTGAAGCGGGCTGGAAAGATCATCATGATGTGGGAACCAAACTTGCGCACATGGACTTGAGTGATGCTGTCATATCCTGGGCAGGTATATTACCTGCATACAGTGCAGTTAAATCGATATGGGAGCTGCGAAAACTGTCGAAACTTCTCGAAGTAAGGAGTAATGTGACTTTTTCTGCTCTTGAACTGATAACTGATGAACTGAATGCCATGAGAACTGTAGTACTCCAAAACCGAATGGCTCTTGACTTCACCCTAGTGGCGAGGGGCGGGACGTGCGCTTTAATCAAAGAAGAATGCTGTGCATTTATTCCTGACCATCAGCATGAAATTAATGATCATCTCGAGGTGATTCAGCAAGTGTCGGCCATGACCAAGCCAGGCCCAAACCCTCTGGCAGACTTTTTCAGAATGTATTTGGGGGGTGGGGTTCTATCTTTATGAACATAATGATCACCATTGGGGTAGGATTACTCCTAATAGGAGTTTGTGTTTGTTGTGGAATCCCCTGCATGAAGAAATTAATTAAAGAATTCATAGATATATCAGTATCTGAGACTATGTATCAAAGTACTGAATTTGAAGAGCTGCTAGAATGTGAAACACTTTCATAAAAGTTTAAACTGAATGACTATCTTAACTGCAAATCCTGGGTGGAAGAGGTTAGGAAAAGAAGCAAACTGTTTATTCTTTTTTGAAAATGGAATTAAAAAGTATTAACAGGAGGAAAATGTTAGAAAAATATGTATTAATGTGTGTATGCTTAAAGCCAATTAATAATCAAGTATTTTAATACGCTTTTCATTCTATTTTTCATGCACTATATTTTATACAAATTGAGTTTCATATGAGACTGAAAAAGATGCTTTTTGAAAACTGCAGTATGCTTTCTGAAACTTGTAAGTTGCCCTCTGACCTAGTAACTGCTAGCACATCAATATTCATGTTTACGCCTTTTGGAAATGTACTTGAGAAGCAGGTGCTTATCTGCTAGGTCAGGAACGAATGAATGAACAATACTATATACTGTAAATGTAATGATTTTAGACAATCAGCTCTGTTCGAAGGATGGGAACATGTGCAGCTGCAGTAACTTAGAGATAAAGTAGACAAAGGATTATTAGAGAAATGAACTGCTAGCATTATGCTTGAATTAGCCATAGTACCTTGAATGGTAACATAACATGTATCTAACTGGTAGTAATCAAGGCCATGTTGTTTTCCTCAGGAAGTTTCACATAAAAATTGATAAATCAGCAGAAATTCATGGGAATGATGGTCAACAGATGATGATGAAAAGGTTGTAATCTGTTAGGTCAGCTTGGTAGGCCATGACTAGTTATAGAATGTATAAAAATGAAAGTATTTCCTGTTTCTGGTTAGACAAACTCTGTATTAGCACATTTTTGTCTCCTTGCTGCAAGATTAAAGTGCCTTAACCTGAACCTACTGTGTTTTGATCATTTTTAAAGTATATTTTTCCTTTGACACATTATGTGTTAATCTTCATTGTGATGCTGGTGTCCTTACCTTTTGCTTAACTTCTTACAGGACCATCTCATGTATAGAGCAGGCAATCATCTACACAAGACAATCAGGACTGTTGTGTGTATTGCTGTACTGTCTGTAAGAGAAGCATCACTGTTAGTCTGTTAGCATATATTGGACTACAGTAGTGTAGGTATTCATCTCTTTCTGTATTTGTTGCTTATTATCACAGGTGATCCTGACAGTACAGGTATGGGACATCTACCACCTGATGTAAGTGTATCAGTAGACTCTGCTGATGATGATGGTGGCCAAACAGAAGCACAGTGGGGGTGTGCAGAGGGTGAATCTAACACTGAGATTGACATTCAGCCATCATCTGTAATTCCATCAGACACAGCCAAGTAGGCCTACACCAACACCTTCCAGTGAGCCCTCAAATATTGGACAGATGGAGGGTGATACTCTCAATCAGATTAGCGTGGTTACTGTGACTTCAGTACCTGTTGACTATGGACATAGCCAAAGTATGGACACACACACACACACACACACACACACACACACACACACACACACACACACACACACACACACACACATGCAGATCTTCTGGTCACGGTCTGTTGAAGTTGGAAGTTTTGGAACTTCGAAATTTAGAAGTAGATCCATGTATAGATATATACACACACCCACACATATGTATGTATGTGTGTATGTATCTATTTATATATATATATATACACACACACATATATATATATATATATATATATATATATATATATATATATATATATATGTGTGTGTGTGTGTGTGTGTGTGTGTGTGTGTGTGTGTGTGTGTGTGTGTGTGTGTGTGTGTGTATCTGTAGGTGTGTGTCTATATATATATATACATACACACATATATATATATATATATATATATATATATGTGTGTGTGTATATCTCCTTGGCATGAAGTGTGATTATGATGGCTGTGAAATGGGTGTAGTTATCAAATCCCATTCTGATATTCAAAATCTCCAGCTAGGACAACACCAAACAAATGCTTGGTGTGTTAGTCATTGACTTACCTTCAATGCCTTCAAATGCAGCATAGTTTGTTGGTAAAGCTTATATCTGTACCACTTACCATACAGATATCTTACTCTGGCACAGTCACCAGATACTTGGGTCTCTGTATTGCTTGCATAATCTCCTTTAATCACCATGGCTCTGTAGTTGTTGTAAAATCCTTATACCTTACACAACTTATCCTTTGCGGCATCTCTTCAAGTTCCAAATAAGTTGAACCCTTACTGTATTCATTCGTTATTAGGCGCATCATTGAAAACAATGTCCCCATTGGCACATACCTCACAAACTACTGAAAACAATTCATAATAATTCAATGTTATCTCAACAAAAAGATCTCAGGTCTCACTAACATTAGTTACTCTGATAGACAGCAAGACCTGTCCCTCTACAAAGTGTCCTACACATTCCTGAGGGGGTCATTTCCACTAAAGTTCCCATGCTATGAATGACCCAGCACTCTAAGATCACAATCACCATAATAAAACTACTTGTAGACCTATACTATCACATCAACAATACCAGACGTCAGGATAAGCAACTTACCCAAGGCATTCCACATTTGTAAAATAGGTTGACTTTACATGTCAAGCAGTACTTCTTTTGCAACCATTATAACCAGTTTGGATAACTGTAAGATTAGAATTCAGGACAAAACAAATAAAAACAGCAAATCCATTTTTTTTTTTCTAAAAATGGGTTGTTTTCCCCTCCCAGATGAAAAGTAAATATTCTTTTCTTTCAATCTTTTGTGGATGAAATTAGAGTTTCAATTTCCTAACCTTGTTATACCTACCATCATGGAAAACTACTAATGGAGTCTGTGTATGTTATGTACTGCTTGATTAATGTACAATGAATAAACAAATAATTTATAAAAAATTACTACCTAGGTCACCTGTAGTTTATAATACATTTTTTTCAGCAAGGTTAGTCTAAGTTATTTACTCACAAAACATATTCATACCCAAATTTACCTCAGCATAGGCCTCAGCTTTAGCAAGCAATCTCATTAAATGACAAAAAAGAACATTCACAAGTGGTGATCTTTAAATGTGTGCAAACTGGTCCCTGTGCAATACAAACACAAGCTATTAGCACATCATTTTAGCTTTTATCTACCATCACCACTACTTGCAACACAAAAAGACAGCTTGGGGGGATTCACAGCTTGGTTACTGTTGAGATACAGAATGCCATTAGCAGCCCTCCTCCATCTTGTTATTGAAGCCTTGCTGCTAAATATTTCATTCATTTGTGTTTGTGTGTGTGTGTGTGTGTGTGTGTGTGTGTGTGTGTGTGTGTGTGTGTGTGTGTGTGTGTGTGTGTGTGTGTGTGTGTGTGTGTGTGTGTGTGTGTGTGTGTGTGTGTGTGTGTGTGTGTGTGTGTGTGCATATAGATATTTCTTTAACTTATTGAAACCAAAAATTACTTAATATTCAGTCATAAATCATAAAAGTCCAATACACATGCACACACGCACCTCTCAGGTCTCACAAATTTGAGGGAACACATCTAATTTGTTCTCAAACTTTTGTTCCATCCCTCCAAAATTTGAAAATTATTTTGAGTTAACAGCACCCAGTAACAGTACCTAATATGAAAGCTTCTCCCTAATTATTTTTTCTTTGTCCATATTTTCAAGGTAACAGTTGAAAGACATGACACATACATACACAGGTAGATTGTGCTAACACATATGAAGCTACTGACCACATTAGAAGAGTGGGCCACTTTTTTCATTTTTTTCAGGTTCAACTTGTTTCAGAACAAAAACAAAAATCATGTTTGTTACAGTCCTTTGCAAGAACTGTTTACAATTAAAAAATTAGTACATTCCTCAAAACAAATAAAATGTCTCCAGCTGGCTAATAGGTTCAAATATATGTGAGAGATGCAACCATATAGCCAAACTGGAGGCTGAGCTCTTTCATCTCAAAACTGGTGTAACCAGTCAGGAGGAGAAGGTAACCTCACACAACACAATTCCAGTATCACATAGTCCCACCACAACAGCGAACCAAACACATAAAAACACAAAAACATACTCAGAGGCTCTAAATAAAAATCTACCTAAGCAACAGAGACCTCCAAAGCAGACATCCAAGCAAACGCTACCCCAAAACAAAACACGTACAACACATAGCACACAAAGTCAGTGTGCCAAGCAGTCACAGCCCTTAAGGCTGAATGACACACCTGATACTCCTGTAATAGGTGACTCTATTGTCAGACACACTGACGTCCCGCTCACCAGGCTGAATAAAGAGAAGGTCACAGTGAGCTGCCTGTCAGGCGCTAGAGTCCGCCACATAACGCAAACACTCAGGTCACTCCAAAGCAAATACAAATATGACTCAGTCATTGTACATGCTGGCGTGAATGACCTGAGACGTACCTCCCTCGACTACATGAAAAGAGACATAGAGGAGCTCTCTGATCATGTAGCCCAGGCCGGTATGACCCTGACCTTGAGCAGCATCTTACCCTCACCTAGAACGATGCCACAGTATAAAGACAAAATGATCGATTTTAACAATTGGCTAAAATTTTGGTGTCATTCAAAAGGGATCCAGTGTCTGTCAGCCTGGGATGACATGCTCGACAAGCCACGTTGCTTCGTCAGGGACGGCTTACACCTGTCACCCCTGGGCTTTTGGATATTGACAAAGGCTCTTGCCACCCCCATAGTGCCTTTTTTAGGCAAGGCTCAAAAGTCAAACCCACCTCCATAGACAGCACAAGGAACAAGAAACTAAGGGTAATGCTGCTAAACGCCAGAAGTCTTAACCTCAAGATGCATGCACTCGAAGCTCTCCTCAGTATGGAGAACATCGATATCTGTGCAGTGACAGAAACCTGGTTCAAGGCTCCAGAGAGCACCCCAGCACTACCAGGTTATACCTCATATCATGCTTTTCGACTCCAAAACCCAGACCGAACCACAAAAGGAGGGGGAGTTTCCATATTTATCAAGGATATCCACACCTCCAGGTTAGTGGCATTGCACAAAGTATCGGAGACCATCCATGTGCAACTGACAGTGGGCAAGACTGCTTTTCAGTTTATAGCATCCTACAGACCACCCTCTCAAAGTCAGGAATCCCACTCGGCTTTCCTGAAAACATTGGAGAACATGAAGATCTCTCCGAACACCATTATATTGGGTGACTTCAACTACCCAAACATAGACTGGGAGCATTACTCAAGCCTCAGCACCTTAGCCCAAAGGTTCCTGGAATTTATAAACTCAAATGCTATGGAACAACTAGTCACCACTCCCACAAGAGGGGAAAACATACTAGACCTGATCATTACCAACATGGGGACTCTATGCTTCATACCAGAAGTATATCCCTCATTGGTAAGATCAGACCATAAATTAATTTCACTGGATATCCACATCCACCCCACCCCAGCCCAGAAAACCACAGTGAAAAACTTCTCAAAGCGAACTTCACACTTCTCAAAACTGAAGTGGAATCCTTCAAGGCCCCAGGGCCAGTGGAAACTATGGCCCAAACTGCAGAATCCTATATAAACACATTCTACGGACATCTCCAGGAATTCATGGATCATGCTATCCCAAACAAAATCAAGACCCAATCATCCAAAGGCAGGCATCCAGTCTGGTGGACCCCAGCCATAAATAAACTGTACAACAGAAGGAGGAAGCTACTACATGATAGAGCAAAATCCCTAAAAGGGAAGGCATCTCTGATCAGTACTAGCAAAAAATTACGATCCCTCATAAAATCCTCCAAGGCCAGCTTCGAGAGAAAAATTGCACAGGGCACTAAAGACAATCATAAGGCTTTTTTCAGTTATGTTAGGAACCTGGGATGCAACTCCCAGACTTGTTCTGAGTTGATTCTAAATTGCAAAAAATACAGTGAACCCACAGACATCGACAATATCCTGGCAGACAGGTTCAGTGCACACTTCTCCACCCCCCCCCCAAAAGAGCAAGTATCTATCCCAGAAGAGTGCAGCCTCCCAAACATCTCTGATGCTCAGGTGAAGGCCGCCCTCTCCAAAGCAAAAAACACTACTTCCATGGGACCAGATGGCATCCCGGGTTGTGTCCTACATGAACTCCAAGAAGAACTAATCCCTCAAGTAAAACTGCTGTACAATCTCAGCCTTACCACAGGATATGTGCCCAAAGAATGGCATACAGCAACAGTGGTCCCACTCTACAAAGGTGGCGCCTCTGCGTACCCTGGAAACTATCGCCCCATAAGCCTGACTAGCCTAGTCTGCAAGGCTATGGAGAGGATCATCATGGAACTCATAAACAAAGACATTGGGGACCTACAGACACTAGATCCTACCCAATTTGGCTTCGTCAAGGGCAGATCCTGCCTTTTGAACCTGGTTAACTTCTTCGAAACAGTCACCAAGGCCATAGATGAAGTGAAGGTAGTCCACACAGCCTATCTGGACCTCGCAAAGGCATTTGACAGAATACCCCACTCGGGCATCATAGATAAGCTATCCAGCCTAAATATAAACCCCTATGTCACATGATGGGTCACAAACTGGCTCAAAGACAGAACCCACAGAGTCAGAGTTGCTGGAGCCATGTCAAACTCAAAACCGGTCACAAGTGGCGTCCCACAAGGTTCTGTCCTGGGACCTCTCTTGTTCGGTATTTACTTTTCTGAGGTACAGGCCAACGTGGGAGGACTATAGCTCACCAAGTTCGCAGATGACTGCAAACTGGGTGCCATAATCAACTCTCTAGCTGACACAAACATCTTTCAAAAAGGTCTCGCAGAGACGGATAACTGGTGCCAGAGCCATGGTCTAAAGCTAAACGCCAAAAAGTGTATAGTCATACCCTTTGGCAAAAACATTGTGCCCACAAATTACCACATAGGTGGTAACCCATTAAGTACAGAGAAAGTAATTAGGGATCTGGGGACCCAAGTTGATAGCAATCTCTCCTTTGACAACCACATTGCCAAAGTGGTTAGAAAGACCTTCTACATAGCCCACCTCATCATGAAAGGATTCACATCTAGATCAAGAGAGGTAATCGTGCCCCTTTATTCATCCCTCATCAGGCCCATCATAGAATACAATGCCCCCTTTGGGATGTACCTTACCCGACACCTGCAGCAATTAGAAAGACCCCAAAAGTACCTCACCAGGAGGATCAAGGGACTCAAACGGATGCCATATGCTGCTCGGTTAAAAAAACTCCAGCTTTACTCAGTTGCATACCGCCTACTTCGAGGCGATCTATACCTGACATATAAAGCTATGTCCAACCCAGAATTAATGGACATGCTCCACCTCAGTAAATCTAAATCCCTCAGAGCCACGCACTCAAGGGACTTGAACCTCAGCACAGAAATAAATAGAACATGCTGGAGGGACAGATTCATAACCCAGAGGCTCCCTTCGCTGTGGAATAGAATTCCAATTCATGTTAGCAGAGCACCTCACTGACTCTCTTCAAGAAGAATCTTGATGAGTGGATGGGGGATCGTAGGTTTGTCCCAGGGATTACTTCCGTGTCACTATTAGACAGAGGCTCAGTAAACTAAACTTTAAAAAGGGCACAGTATACTCAAATCAAGGGGTGGCGTAAGCCAAACACAGTCGGGCTAGGCTTATAAATGCCCCAGGGCAGATAGCCTAGTATGAACCTATGAACCTATGAACCTATAGGTGTGTACTAGGCTAATGGCCCTGGAACCTTTACAAGCCTAGCCCATAGAAGTGCCCTGGCATCGTGCCACCTGATGTTAATTCCCAGTGCCTCTATCAAGTAGAGCCACTGCAGTGATCCCTGGAGTGAACTTTCTATTTCCCATCCACTCATCAAGATTTCTCTTGAAGAGGGCCAGTGAGGTGCTCTGCTTGATGTGTCTAGGAAGTCTATTCCAGAGCATGGGCAGTCTCTGGGTTATGAACCTGTCCCTCCAGTATGTTCTTTTGATTGTGGTAATGAGGTTGAGGTCTCTGGAGCATGTGGTCTGGAGGGATTGGGATTTCTTTAGATGTAGCATTTCTAACAGAGCATGGCTTTGTAAGTCAAGCAGAGATCACCTCTTAGCAGATGATATGAGACAGAGAATAGCTGGAGGTTTTTGAGTCTGTCCATGTAGGACATGTGTTTAAGGCCTAGGATCCTCTTTGTCAGGTACTTTTGTGGCCTCTCCATCTGTTGCATGTGTCTCTTGAGGTACATGCCAAATGGGTTTTTATACTCGATGATTGGCCTAATGAGGGAAACACAGAGAGAGATGATAACCTCTTTCATCCTGGATGCAAAACCCGTGGTAATGAGATGTGCCACATAGAAGGACTTTCTGACCAATGTGGTGGTCAAAGGAGAGGTTGCTGTCAGTCTGTGTCCCCAGATCTCTTATAACACCTTTAGTGTTCAGTGGGCTCCCATCGAAGTCATAATTAGTGGGAACTGAGTTTTTCCCAAAGGGGATGATGCATTTTTTGGCATTAAGCTTAAGGCCATGGTTTCAACACCAGTCATTGGTCTCAGTGAGGCATTTCTGTAGGATGTCTACATCACTTTGGGAGTTAATAATGGCTCCCAGCTTGCAGTTGTCTGCAAACTTTGTTAGCCAGAGTCCCTCTGTGTTGGCCTGGATGTCTGAGAAGTAGATGTCAAATAGGAGGGGACCCAGGACTGATCCCTGTGGGACTCCAGTCATGACTGGTTGGCAGTCTGACTTGTAGTCTGCTACTTTCACAATGTAGGTTCTATCTGTGAGCCAATTTGCAACCCACCTAGTGATATAGGGGTTTATACCTAGTTTGGTGAGTTTATCAATAATTCCTGAGTGGTGAATGGTATCAAAGGCCTTGGCCTGATCGAGGTAGGCTGTATAAACTGCCTTGCCCTCATCCACAGCTCTGGTGACTGACTGAAAGAAGTCAACCAGGTTGAGCAGGCATGATCTACCTTTCACAAAACAAATTGCATGGGATCTAGAGTTTGGAGATTCCCTATATAATTATTAATTAGGTCCATGATGATGCGCTCCATAGCCTTACATATCAGACTTGTCAGGCTAATGGGGCAATAATTCCCAGGGTCTGTAGTCACTCCCCCTTTATGGAGAGGGATGACTGTAGCAGTCCACCATTCGGTAGGGACAAGGCCTGAGGTGAGGCTGTGATTGAACAGGGCACACAGATGTGGTGCCAGTTCGCCATGTAGTTCATGTATAACACATCCAGGGATATTATCAGGTCCCACGGAAGCTGTATTCTTGGCCTTGGACAATGCAACTTTAACCTGTGCTGCAGTAATACTGGGTACCTGGCATTCCTCCTGTATTGTGATTGGTCCTTTAGGGGGAGAGAGAGGGGTAAAGTTGGCATTGAATCTGTCGGCCAGTATGTTGGCAATATCTGTTGGCTCAGTATAGGAGGTACCATTGTGCAGTAACTCAGAGCAAACCTGGGTATTACCATGGAGATTCTTGATATAAGTATAGAAGGATTTGTGGTTGTTTTTTGTGTCTGCTTCAATTTTGCCTTCATAGCTGGCTTTAGAGATTTTGATGAGTGATCTCAACTTTTTGTTGTGGCTAATAAGGGAGTTTTTCCAGTCTTGGGACTTCACCTTTTTCTGTAACAGTTTCTTCCTTCTGTTGTAGAGTTTGTTAATGGCAGGGGATCACCAGATTGGCTTCTTGGAGGAGAGTGTCTTGGTTCTGCTGGGTATGGATAGCTCCATTTATTTATGTACATGTTCGTACAGTGCATTGTTGTATGATTTGGCAGTCATGCATCTATTTTCCATTGACATGGGTGCTGTGAAATTAGCCACCTCTGTTTTTAGGAGCCCAAAGTCAGCTTTGGAGAAGTTTTTCATGGTGGTTACTTTTGCAGGGTGTGTGTGTGTGTGTGGGGGGGGGGTAGGTGAGATGTGGATTTCTATGGTGATTAGTTTGTGGTCAGATCTAACCAGGGAGGAATTGACTATTGGTGTAGAGCAACAGTTGCCCATGTTAGTAATAACCAGGTCAAGGATGTTGCTTCCTCTAGTGGGGGCAATAATTAGCTGGTCCAGGGCATCGGAATTGAATTCCAGGAAGCATTGGGCAAATGTATTAGTGCATGAGTAGTTTTCCCAGTTGATGGAGGGGTAGTTGAAGTCACCTAGTATGAGAGTGTTGGGGTGGACCCTAATAGTTTCCAGGGTGCTTAGGAATGTGGAATGAGAGTCTTGGGACATGGTTGGGTACCTATAGCAGGCTATGACCTGAATTACCATTCTACCAGTGTTACAATGTTAGTTGTACCTTAAGTGTCTCAGATGCATTATGCTGGGCTGCTAGTCTGAAGGTGTGCATATCCTTTATGAATATGGAGACACCACTACCTTTGGCTCA